>NW_026871093.1:0-19348 GCF_033118175.1 Dama dama
TATTTTTGACACCTTTTGAAGCTCTTCATATTTTTCACATCTTTTCAGGCTCTTCATGTTTTTGAACACCGTTTCATGCTCCTCGTATTTTTCAGACCGTTTCATTCTCCTCATACCTTTGACACCTTTTGAAGGTCTTCATATATTCCACACCTTTTCAGACTCTTCATGTTTTTGAACACCGCTTCATGCTCCTCTTATTTTTCAGACCGTTTTAGTCTCCTCATATTTTTGATACCTTTTGAAATTCTTCATATTTCTCACACCTTTTCAGGCTCTTCAGGTTTTTCAACACCGCTTCTTGCTCCTCCTATTTTTCAGACCGTATCATGCTCCTCATATTTTTGACACCTTTAGAAGCTCTTAACTTTTTTCACACCTTTTCAGGCTCTTCAGGTTTTTGAACACCGTTTCATGCTCCTCCGATTTTTCAGACCGTTTCATGCTACTCATTTTTTTGACACCTTTTGAAGCTCTTCACTTTTTTCACACCTTTTCAGGCTCTTAATGTTTTTGAATACCGCTTCATGCTCCTCCTACTTTTCAGACCGTTTCATGCTCCTCATATTTTTTATTTCTTTTGAAGGTCTGCATATTTTTCACACCTTTTTAGGCTCTTCATTTTTTTGAACACCACTTCATGCTCCTCCCATTTTTCAGACAGTTTCATGCTCATCTCATTTTTGACACCTTTTGAAGCTCTTCATATTTTTCACACCTTTTGAAGATCTTCATATTTTCACACGTTTTCAGGCTCTTCATGTTTTTCAACATCTTTTCATGCTCCTCCTTTTTTTCAGACCGTTTCATGCTCCTCATGTATTTCACACCTTTTGAAGCTCTTCGTATTTTGCACACATTTTCAGGCTTTTCATGTTTTTCACAACCACTTCATGCTCCTCATATTTTTCAGACCTTTTCATGCACATTTCATTTTTGACTCCTTTTGAAGCTCTTCATATTTTTCACACCATTTTCAGGCTCTTCATGTTTTTCAACACCGCTTTATGATCCTCCTATTTTTCAGACCGTTTCATATTCCTCATATTTTTGACATTTTTTGAGGCTCTTCATATTTTTCACACCTTTTCAGGCTCTTCATGTTTTTGAACACCGTTTCATGCTCCTCCTATTTTTCTGACCGTTTCATGCACATCTCATTTTTGACACCTTTTGAAGCTCTTGATATTTTTCACACCATTTTCAGGCTCTTCATGTTTTTCAACACCGCTTTATGATCCTCCTATTTTTCAGACCGTTTCATGCTCCTCATATATTTGACACCTTTTGAAGCTCTTCGTATTTTTCATAACTTTTCAGGCTCTTCATATTTTTCACACCTTTTCAGGCTCTTCATGTTTTTGAACACCGTTTCATGCTCCTCCTATTTTTCAGACCGTATCATGCTCCTCATATTTTTCACACCTTTAGAAGCTCTTCATATTTTTCACACGTTCTCAGGCTCTTCATGTTTTTCGACACCGCTTCATGCACCTCCTATTTTTCAGACCGTTTCATGCTCCTCATATTTTTCACACCTTTTGAAGCTCGTCATATTTTTCACACCTTTTTAGGCTCTTCACGTTTTTCAACACCACTTCATGCTCCTCCTATTTTTCAGACAGTTTCATGCTCCTAATATTTTTGACACCTTATGACGCTCTTCATATTTTTCACACCTTTTCAGACTCTTCATGCTTTTCAAAACCACTTCATTCTCCTCCTATTTTTCAGACCGGTTCATGCTCCTCATATTTTTCACATCTTTTGATACTCTTCATATTTTTCACACCTTTTCAGGCTCTTCAGGTTTTTAAACATCACTTCTTGCTCCTCCTATTTTTCAGACAGTTTCATGCTCCTCATATTTTTGACACATTTTGAAGATCTTCATATTTCTCACACCTTTTCAGGCTCTTCATGTTTTTCAACACCGCTTCATGCCCCTCCTATCTTTCAGACCATTTCATGCTCATCTCATTTTGACACCTTTTGCGGCTCTTCATATTTTTCACACCTTTTCAGGCTCTTCACGTTTTTCAACACCGCTTCATGTTCCTTCTATTTTTCAGACCGTTTCATGCATCTCATATTTTTGATTCCTTTTAAGTTCTTCATATATTTCACACATTTTTAGGCTCTTCATGTTTTTCAACACCGTTTCATGCTCCTCCTATTTATCAGACCATTTCATGCTCCTCCTATTTTTCAGACAGTTTCATGCTCTTCATATTTTTGACACCTTTTGAAGCTCTTCATATATTTCACACCTTTTCAGGCTGTTCATGTTTTTCAACACCGTTTCATGCTCCTCATATTTTTCAGACCATATCATGCTCTTCATATTTTTGACACCTTTTGAAGCTCTTCATATTTTTCACACCTTTTCAGGCTCTTCATGTTTTTCAACGCCGCTTCATGCTCCTCCTATTTTTCAGACCGTTTCATGCTCTTCATATTTTTTACACCTTTTGAAACTCTTCATATATTTCACACCTTTTCAGACTCTTCATGTATTTGAACACAGTTTCATGCTCCTCCTATTTTTTTGACCGTTTCTTACTCTTCATAATTTTGCCTACTTTTGAAGCTCTTCATATTTTTCACACTTTTTCAGGCTCTTCATGGTTTTCTACACCGCTTCATGCTCCTCTTATTTTTCAGCCCGTTTCATGCTCCTCATATTTTTCACACCTTTTGAAGCTCTTCATATTTTCAAACCTTTTCAGGCTTTCATGTTTTTCAGCACCAGTTCATGCTCCTCCTATTTTTCATACCGTTTCATGCTCCTCATATTTTTGACACGTTTTGAAGCTCTTCATATTTTTCACACCTTTTCAGGCTCTTCATGTTTTTGAACACCGGTTCATGCTCCTCCTATTTTTCAGACCGTATCATGCTCCTCATATTTTTCACACCTTTTGGAGCTCTTCATATTTTTCACACCTTTTCAGGCTCTTCATGTTTTTGAACACCGTTTCATGCTCCTCTTATTTTTTTTTTATTGTTATTTTTTTTTATTTTTTTTTATTTTTTTTATTTTTTTTTCCAGTGGGTTTTGTCATACTTTGATATGAATCAGCCATGGATTTACATGTATTCCCAGTCCCGATTCCCCCTCCCACCTCCCTCTCCACCCGATTCCTCTGGGTCTTCCCAGTGCACCAAGCCGGAGCACTTGTCTCGTGCATCCTACCTGGGCTGGTGATTTGTTTCACCATAGATAGCATACATGCTGTTCTTTTGAAATATCCCACCCTCACATTCTCCCACAAAGTTTAAAAGTCTGTTCTGTATTTCTGTGTCTCTTTTTCTGTTCTGCATATAGGGTTATCGTTGTCACCTTTCTAAATTCCAATTACATGTGTCAGTATGCTGTAATGTTCTTTATCTTTCTGGCTTACTTCACTCTGTAAAATGGGCTCCAGCTTCATCCATCTCATTAGGACTGATTCAAATGAATTCTTTTTAATGGCTGAGTAATATTCCATGGTGTATATGTACCACAGCTTTCTTATCCATTCATCTGCTGACGGGCATCTAGGTTGCTTCCATGTCCTGGCTATTATAAACAGTGCTGCGATGAACATTGGGGTGCACGTGTCTCTTTCAGACGAACCTATGGACACCTTATCTTTGACAAAGGAGGCAAGGATATGCAATGGAAAAAAGACAACCTCTTTAACAAGTGGTGCTGGGAAAACTGGTCAACCACTTGTAAAAGAATGAAAATAGAACACTTTCTAACACCATACACAAAAATAAACTCAAAATGGATTAAAGATCTAAATGTAAGACCAGAAACTATAAAACTCCTAGAGGAGAAGATAGGCAAAACACTCTCCGACATAAATCAAAGCAAGATCCTCTATGACCCACCTCCCAGAATATTGGAAATAAAAGCAAAACTAAACAAATGGGACCTAATGAAACTTAAAAGCTTTTGCACTACAAAGGAAACTATAAGTAAGGTGAAAAGACAGCCCTCAGATTGGGAGAAAATAATAGCAAATGAAGAAACAGACAAAGGATTAATCTCAAAAATATACAAGCAAATCCTGCAGCTCAATTCCAGAAAAATAAATGACCCAATACAAAATGAGCCAAAGAACTAAACAGACATTTCTCCAAAGAAGACATACAGATGGATAACAAACACATGAAAAGATGCTCAACATCACTCATTATTAGAGAAATGCAAATCAAAACCACAATGAGGTACCATTACATGCCAGTCAGGATGGCTGCTATCCAAAAGTCTACAAGCAATAAATGCTGGAGAGGGAGTGGAGAAAAGGGAACCCTCTTATACTGTTGGTGGGAATGCACACTAGTACAGCCGCTATGGAAAACGGTGAAGAGATTTCTTAAAAAACTGGAAATAGAACTGCCATATGACCCAGCAATTCCACTTCTGGGCATACACACTGAGGAAACCAGATCCTTTTATTTTTCAGACCGTTTCAAACTCCTCATATTTTTTACACCTTTTGAAGCTCTTCATATATTTCACACCATTTCAGGCTCTTCATGTTTTTCAACACAACTTCATGCTCCTCCTATTTTTCAAACCGTTTCATGGTCCTCATATTTTTGACACCTTTTTAAGCTCTTCATATATTTCACACCATTTCAGGCTCTTCATGTTTTTCAACACCGCTTCATGCTCCTCTTCTTTTTCAGACCGTTTCATGCTCCTCATATTTTTGACACCTTTTTAAGCTCTTCATGTTTTTCACACATTTTCAGGCTCTTCATGTATTTCAACACCGCTTCATGCTCCTCCTATTTTTCAGAACGTTTCATGCTCCTCATATTTTTGACACATTTTGAAGCTCTTCATATTTTTCTCACCCTTTGAAGCTCTTCATATTTTTCATATTTTTGAAGCTCTTCATATTTTCACACGTTTTCAGGCTCTTCATGTTTTTCAACACCGCTTCATTCTCCTCCTATTTTTAAAACTGTATCATGCTCCTCATATTTTTCATACCTTTTGAAGCTCTTCATATTTTTCACACCTTTTCAGGCTCTTCATGTTTTTCAACATCGCTTTATGCTCCGCCTATTTTTCAGACCGTTTCATGCTCCTCATATTTTTGACACCTTTTGAAGCTCTTCATATTTTTCTCACCCTTTGAAGCTCTTCATATTTTTCATATTTTTGAAGCTCTTCATATTTTCACAACTTTTCAGGCTCTTCATGTTTTTGAACACCACTTCATGCTCCTTCTATTTTTCAGAGAGTTTCATGCTCCTCATGTATTTCACACCTTTTGAAGCTTTTCATATTTTTCACACTTTTTCAGGCTCTTCATGTTTTTCAACACCACTTCATTCTTCTCCTATTTTTTAGCCCGTTTCATGCTCCTCATGTCTTTAACACCTTTTGAAGCTCTTCACATTTTTCACACCTTTTCAGGCTCTTCATGTTTTTGATCACCATTTCATGCTCCTCCCATTTTTCAGACCGTTTCATGCTCCTCATATTTTTGACACCTTTTGAAGCTGTTCATATTTTTCACACCTTTTCAGACTCTTCATGTTTTTGAACACCGCTTCATGCTCCTCCTATTATTTAGACAGTTTCATGCTTCTCATATTTTTGACACCTTTTGAAGCTCTTCATATTTTTCACACCCTTTCAGGCTCTTAATGTTTTTCAACACCATTTCATGCTCCTCCTATTTTTCATACGTTTTCATGCTCCTCATATTTTTGTCACCTTTTGAAGCTCTTCATATTGTTCACACCTGTTCAGGCTCTTCATGTTTTTGAACACCGTTTCATGTTCCTCGTATTTTTCAGGCCATTTCATGCTCATCATGTATTTCACACTTTTGAAGCTCTTCATATTTTTCACACCTTTTCAGGATCTTCATGTTTTTCAACACCACTTCATGCTTCTCCTATTTTTCAGCCCGTTTCATGCTCCTCATATTTTTGACACCTTTTGAAGCTTTTCATATTTTTCACACCTTTTCAGGCTCTTCATGTTTTTGAACACCACTTTATGCTCCTTCTATTTTTCAGAGAGTTTCATGCTCCTCATGTATTTCACACGTTTTGAAGCTCTTCATATGTTTCACACCTTTTGAAGTTCTTCATATTTTTCACACCTTTTCAAGCTCTTCATATTTTTCACACCTTTTCAGGCTTTTCATGTTTTTCAACACCGCTTCATGCTCCTCCTATTTTTCAGACCGTTTCATGCTCCACACATTTTGAAACCTTTTGAAGCTCTTCATATTTTTCACACCTTTTCAGGCTCTCCATGTTTTTCATCACCGATTCATGCTCCTCCTATTTTTGAGGCCGTTTCATGCTCCTCATATTTTTGACTCCTTTTGAATCTCTTCATATTTTTCACACAATTTCAGGCTTTTCATGTATTTGAACACCGGTTCATGCTCCTCCTATTTTTCAGACCGTTTCGTGCTCCTCATGTATTTCACACCTTTTGAAGCTCTTAGTATTTTGCACACATTTTCAGGCTTTTCATGTTTTTCACAACCACTTCATGCTCCTCATATTTTTCAGACCGTTTCATGCACATTTCATTTTTGACTCCTTTTGAAGCTCTTCACATTTTTCACACCTTTTCAGTCTCTACATGTTTTTGAACACCGCTTCATGCTCCTCCTATTTCTCAGACCATTTCATGCTCCTCATGTATTTCACACCTTTTGAAGCTCTTAGTATTTTGCACACATTTTCAGGCTTTTCATGTTTTTCACAACCACTTCATGCTCCTCATATTTTTCAGACCTTTTCATGCACATTTCATTTTTGACTCCTTTTGAAGCTCTTCATATTTTTCACACCATTTTCAGGCTCTTCATGTTTTTCAACACCGCTTTATGATCCTCCTATTTTTCAGACCGTTTCATATTCCTCATATTTTTGACATTTTTTGAGGCTCTTCATATTTTTCACACCTTTTCAGGCTCTTCATGTTTTTGAACACCGTTTCATGCTCCTCCTATTTTTCTGACCGTTTCATGCACATCTCATTTTTGACACTTTTTGAAGCCTTTGATATTTTTCACACCATTTTCACGCTCTTCATGTTTTTCAACACCGCTTTATGACCCTCCTATTTTTCAGACCGTTTCATGCTCCTCATATAATTAACACCTTTTGAAGTACTTCATATTTTTCACACCTTTTCAGGCTCTTCATATTTTTCACACATTTTCAGGCTGTTCATGTTTTTGAACACGGCTTCATGCTCCTCCAATTTTTCAGACCGTTTCATGTTCCTCATATTTTTGACACCTTTTGAAGCTCTTCATATTTTTCACACCTTTTGAAGTTCTTCATATTTTTTACACCATTTTCAGGCTCTTCATGTTTTTCAACACCGTTTCATGCTCCTCCTATTTTTCAGACCGTTTCATGCTCCTCTTATGTTTGACACCTTTCGAAGCTCTTCATATTTTTCACACCTTTTCACGCTCTTCATGTTTTTGAACACCGCTTCATGCTCCGCCTATTTTTCAGACCGTTTCATGCTCCTCATATTTTTGACACCTTTTGAAGCTCTTCATATTTTTCACACCCTTTCAGGCTCTTAATGTTTTTCAACACAACTTCATGCTCCTCCTATTTTTCAGACGTTTTCATGCTCCTCATATTTTTGACACCTTTAGAAATTCTTCATATCTTTCACACCTTTTCAGGCTCTTCATGTTTTGCCACACCGCTTCATGCTCCTCCTATTTTTCAGCCCGTTTCATGCTCCTCATGTATTTCACAACTTTTGAAGCTCTTCATATATTTCACACATTTTAAGGCTCTTCATTTTTTTCAACACCGCTTCATGCTCCTCCTATTTTTCAGACCTTTTCATGTTTCTCATATTTTTGACACCTTTTGAAGCTCTTCGTATTTTTCACACCTTTTGAAGCTCTTCATATTTTTCATATTTTTGAAGCTCTTCATATTTTTCACACCTTTTCAGGCTTTTCATGTATTTGAACACCGGTTCATGCTCCTCCTATTTTTCAGACCGTTTCATGCTCCTCCTATTTTTCACTCCTTTTGAAGCTCTTCATATTTTTCACACCTTTTCAGTCTCTACATGTTTTTGAACACCGCTTCATGCTCCTCCTATTTCTCAGATCATTTCATGCTCCTCATGTATTTCACACCTTTTGAAGCTCTTCATATTTTGCACACATTTTCAGGCTTTTCATGTTTTTCACAACCACTTCATGCTCCTCATATTTTTCAGACAGTTTCATGCACATTTCATTTTTTACTCCTTTTGAAGCTCTTCATATTTTTCACACCATTTTCAGGCTCTTCATGTTTTTCAACACCGCTTTATGATCCTCCTATTTTTCAGACCGTTTCATATTCCTCATATTTTTGACATTTTTTGAGGCTCTTCATATTTTTCACACCTTTTCAGGCTCTTCATGTTTTTGAACACCGTTTCATGCTCCTCCTATTTTTCAGACCGTTTCATGCACATCTCATTTTTGACACCTTTTGAAGCTCTTGATATTTTTCACACCATTTTCAGGCTCTTCATGTTTTTCAACACCGCTTTATGATCCTCCTAATTTTCAGACCGTTTCATGCTCCTCATATATTTGACACCTTTTGAAGCTCTTCGTATTTTTCATAACTTTTCAGGCTCTTCATATTTTTCACACATTTTCAAGCTGTTCATGTTTTTGAACACGGCTTCATGCTCCTCCAATTTTTCAGACCATTTCATGTTCCTCATATTTTTGACACCTTTTGAATCTCTTCATTCATTTCACACCTTTTGAAGCTCTTCATATTTTTCACACCTTTTGAATCTCTTCATATTTTTCACACGTTTTCAGGCTCTTCATCCATTTCAACACCGCTTCATGCTGCTTCTATTTTTCAGACCGTTTCATGCTCCTCATATTTTTGACACCTTTTGAAGCTCTTCATATTTTTCACATCTTTTCAGGCTCTTCATGTTTTTGAACACCGTTTCATGCTCCTCGTATTTTTCAGACCGTTTCATTCTCCTCATACCTTTGACACCTTTTGAAGGTCTTCATATATTCCACACCTTTTCAGACTCTTCATGTTTTTGAACACCGCTTCATGCTCCTCTTATTTTTCAGACCGTTTTAGTCTCCTCATATTTTTGATACCTTTTGAAATTCTTCATATTTCTCACACCTTTTCAGGCTCTTCAGGTTTTTCAACACCGCTTCTTGCTCCTCCTATTTTTCAGACCGTATCATGCTCCTCATATTTTTGACACCTTTAGAAGCTCTTAACTTTTTTCACACCTTTTCAGGCTCTTCAGGTTTTTGAACACCGTTTCATGCTCCTCCGATTTTTCAGACCGTTTCATGCTACTCATTTTTTTGACACCTTTTGAAGCTCTTCACTTTTTTCACACCTTTTCAGGCTCTTAATGTTTTTGAATACCGCTTCATGCTCCTCCTACTTTTCAGACCGTTTCATGCTCCTCATATTTTTTATTTCTTTTGAAGGTCTGCATATTTTTCACACCTTTTTAGGCTCTTCATTTTTTTGAACACCACTTCATGCTCCTCCCATTTTTCAGACAGTTTCATGCTCATCTCATTTTTGACACCTTTTGAAGCTCTTCATATTTTTCACACCTTTTGAAGATCTTCATATTTTCACACGTTTTCAGGCTCTTCATGTTTTTCAACATCTTTTCATGCTCCTCCTTTTTTTCAGACCGTTTCATGCTCCTCATGTATTTCACACCTTTTGAAGCTCTTCGTATTTTGCACACATTTTCAGGCTTTTCATGTTTTTCACAACCACTTCATGCTCCTCATATTTTTCAGACCTTTTCATGCACATTTCATTTTTGACTCCTTTTGAAGCTCTTCATATTTTTCACACCATTTTCAGGCTCTTCATGTTTTTCAACACCGCTTTATGATCCTCCTATTTTTCAGACCGTTTCATATTCCTCATATTTTTGACATTTTTTGAGGCTCTTCATATTTTTCACACCTTTTCAGGCTCTTCATGTTTTTGAACACCGTTTCATGCTCCTCCTATTTTTCTGACCGTTTCATGCACATCTCATTTTTGACACCTTTTGAAGCTCTTGATATTTTTCACACCATTTTCAGGCTCTTCATGTTTTTCAACACCGCTTTATGATCCTCCTATTTTTCAGACCGTTTCATGCTCCTCATATATTTGACACCTTTTGAAGCTCTTCGTATTTTTCATAACTTTTCAGGCTCTTCATATTTTTCACACCTTTTCAGGCTCTTCATGTTTTTGAACACCGTTTCATGCTCCTCCTATTTTTCAGACCGTATCATGCTCCTCATATTTTTCACACCTTTAGAAGCTCTTCATATTTTTCACACGTTCTCAGGCTCTTCATGTTTTTCGACACCGCTTCATGCACCTCCTATTTTTCAGACCGTTTCATGCTCCTCATATTTTTCACACCTTTTGAAGCTCGTCATATTTTTCACACCTTTTTAGGCTCTTCACGTTTTTCAACACCACTTCATGCTCCTCCTATTTTTCAGACAGTTTCATGCTCCTAATATTTTTGACACCTTATGACGCTCTTCATATTTTTCACACCTTTTCAGACTCTTCATGCTTTTCAAAACCACTTCATTCTCCTCCTATTTTTCAGACCGGTTCATGCTCCTCATATTTTTCACATCTTTTGATACTCTTCATATTTTTCACACCTTTTCAGGCTCTTCAGGTTTTTAAACATCACTTCTTGCTCCTCCTATTTTTCAGACAGTTTCATGCTCCTCATATTTTTGACACATTTTGAAGATCTTCATATTTCTCACACCTTTTCAGGCTCTTCATGTTTTTCAACACCGCTTCATGCCCCTCCTATCTTTCAGACCATTTCATGCTCATCTCATTTTGACACCTTTTGCGGCTCTTCATATTTTTCACACCTTTTCAGGCTCTTCACGTTTTTCAACACCGCTTCATGTTCCTTCTATTTTTCAGACCGTTTCATGCATCTCATATTTTTGATTCCTTTTAAGTTCTTCATATATTTCACACATTTTTAGGCTCTTCATGTTTTTCAACACCGTTTCATGCTCCTCCTATTTATCAGACCATTTCATGCTCCTCCTATTTTTCAGACAGTTTCATGCTCTTCATATTTTTGACACCTTTTGAAGCTCTTCATATATTTCACACCTTTTCAGGCTGTTCATGTTTTTCAACACCGTTTCATGCTCCTCATATTTTTCAGACCATATCATGCTCTTCATATTTTTGACACCTTTTGAAGCTCTTCATATTTTTCACACCTTTTCAGGCTCTTCATGTTTTTCAACGCCGCTTCATGCTCCTCCTATTTTTCAGACCGTTTCATGCTCTTCATATTTTTTACACCTTTTGAAACTCTTCATATATTTCACACCTTTTCAGACTCTTCATGTATTTGAACACAGTTTCATGCTCCTCCTATTTTTTTGACCGTTTCTTACTCTTCATAATTTTGCCTACTTTTGAAGCTCTTCATATTTTTCACACTTTTTCAGGCTCTTCATGGTTTTCTACACCGCTTCATGCTCCTCTTATTTTTCAGCCCGTTTCATGCTCCTCATATTTTTCACACCTTTTGAAGCTCTTCATATTTTCAAACCTTTTCAGGCTTTCATGTTTTTCAGCACCAGTTCATGCTCCTCCTATTTTTCATACCGTTTCATGCTCCTCATATTTTTGACACGTTTTGAAGCTCTTCATATTTTTCACACCTTTTCAGGCTCTTCATGTTTTTGAACACCGGTTCATGCTCCTCCTATTTTTCAGACCGTATCATGCTCCTCATATTTTTCACACCTTTTGGAGCTCTTCATATTTTTCACACCTTTTCAGGCTCTTCATGTTTTTGAACACCGTTTCATGCTCCTCTTATTTTTTTTTTATTGTTATTTTTTTTTATTTTTTTTTATTTTTTTTATTTTTTTTTCCAGTGGGTTTTGTCATACTTTGATATGAATCAGCCATGGATTTACATGTATTCCCAGTCCCGATTCCCCCTCCCACCTCCCTCTCCACCCGATTCCTCTGGGTCTTCCCAGTGCACCAAGCCGGAGCACTTGTCTCGTGCATCCTACCTGGGCTGGTGATTTGTTTCACCATAGATAGCATACATGCTGTTCTTTTGAAATATCCCACCCTCACATTCTCCCACAAAGTTTAAAAGTCTGTTCTGTATTTCTGTGTCTCTTTTTCTGTTCTGCATATAGGGTTATCGTTGTCACCTTTCTAAATTCCAATTACATGTGTCAGTATGCTGTAATGTTCTTTATCTTTCTGGCTTACTTCACTCTGTAAAATGGGCTCCAGCTTCATCCATCTCATTAGGACTGATTCAAATGAATTCTTTTTAATGGCTGAGTAATATTCCATGGTGTATATGTACCACAGCTTTCTTATCCATTCATCTGCTGACGGGCATCTAGGTTGCTTCCATGTCCTGGCTATTATAAACAGTGCTGCGATGAACATTGGGGTGCACGTGTCTCTTTCAGACGAACCTATGGACACCTTATCTTTGACAAAGGAGGCAAGGATATGCAATGGAAAAAAGACAACCTCTTTAACAAGTGGTGCTGGGAAAACTGGTCAACCACTTGTAAAAGAATGAAAATAGAACACTTTCTAACACCATACACAAAAATAAACTCAAAATGGATTAAAGATCTAAATGTAAGACCAGAAACTATAAAACTCCTAGAGGAGAAGATAGGCAAAACACTCTCCGACATAAATCAAAGCAAGATCCTCTATGACCCACCTCCCAGAATATTGGAAATAAAAGCAAAACTAAACAAATGGGACCTAATGAAACTTAAAAGCTTTTGCACTACAAAGGAAACTATAAGTAAGGTGAAAAGACAGCCCTCAGATTGGGAGAAAATAATAGCAAATGAAGAAACAGACAAAGGATTAATCTCAAAAATATACAAGCAAATCCTGCAGCTCAATTCCAGAAAAATAAATGACCCAATACAAAATGAGCCAAAGAACTAAACAGACATTTCTCCAAAGAAGACATACAGATGGATAACAAACACATGAAAAGATGCTCAACATCACTCATTATTAGAGAAATGCAAATCAAAACCACAATGAGGTACCATTACATGCCAGTCAGGATGGCTGCTATCCAAAAGTCTACAAGCAATAAATGCTGGAGAGGGAGTGGAGAAAAGGGAACCCTCTTATACTGTTGGTGGGAATGCACACTAGTACAGCCGCTATGGAAAACGGTGAAGAGATTTCTTAAAAAACTGGAAATAGAACTGCCATATGACCCAGCAATTCCACTTCTGGGCATACACAATGAGGAAACCAGATCCTCATATTTTTCAGACCGTTTCAAACTCCTCATATTTTTTACACCTTTTGAAGCTCTTCATATATTTCACACCTTTTCAGACACTTCATGTCTTTCAACACCGCTTCATGCTCCTCCTATTTTTCAGAACGTTTCATGGTCCTCATATTTTTGACACCTTTTGAAGCTCTTCATATTTTTCACCCCTTTTCAGGCTCTTCATGTTTTTGAACACCGCTTCATGCTCCTCCTATTTTTGAGACCGTTTCATGCTCCTCATGTATTTCCCACCTTTTGAAGTTCTTCATATTTGTCACACCTTTTCAGGCTCCTCATGTTTTTCAACACCGCTTCATGCTCCTCCTATTTTTCAGACCGTTTCATGCTCCTCATATTTTTCACACCTTTTGAAGCTGTTCATATTTTTCACACCTTTTCAGGCTCTTCATGTTTTTGAACACCGGTTCATGCTCCTCCTATTTTTCAGACCGTATCATGCTCCTCATATTTTTCACACCTTTTGGAGCTCTTCATATTTTTCACACCTTTTCAGGCTCTTCATGTTTTTGAACACCGTTTCATGCTCCTCTTATTTTTTTTTTATTGTTATTTTTTTTTATTTTTTTTTATTTTTTTTATTTTTTTTTCCAGTGGGTTTTGTCATACTTTGATATGAATCAGCCATGGATTTACATGTATTCCCAGTCCCGATTCCCCCTCCCACCTCCCTCTCCACCCGATTCCTCTGGGTCTTCCCAGTGCACCAAGCCGGAGCACTTGTCTCGTGCATCCTACCTGGGCTGGTGATTTGTTTCACCATAGATAGCATACATGCTGTTCTTTTGAAATATCCCACCCTCACATTCTCCCACAAAGTTTAAAAGTCTGTTCTGTATTTCTGTGTCTCTTTTTCTGTTCTGCATATAGGGTTATCGTTGTCACCTTTCTAAATTCCATATACATGTGTCAGTATGCTGTAATGTTCTTTATCTTTCTGGCTTACTTCACTCTGTAAAATGGGCTCCAGCTTCATCCATCTCATTAGGACTGATTCAAATGAATTCTTTTTAATGGCTGAGTAATATTCCATGGTGTATATGTACCACAGCTTTCTTATCCATTCATCTGCTGACGGGCATCTAGGTTGCTTCCATGTCCTGGCTATTATAAACAGTGCTGCGATGAACATTGGGGTGCACGTGTCTCTTTCAGACCAACCTATGGATACCTTATCTTTGACAAAGGAGGCAAGGATATGCAATGGAAAAAAGACAACCTCTTTAACAAGTGGTGCTGGGAAAACTGGTCAACCACTTGTAAAAGAATGAAAATAGAACACTTTCTAACACCATACACAAAAATAAACTCAAAATGGATTAAAGATCTAAATGTAAGACCAGAAACTATAAAACTCCTAGAGGAGAAGATAGGCAAAACACTCTCCGACATAAATCAAAGCAAGATCCTCTATGACCCACCTCCCAGAATATTGGAAATAAAAGCAAAACTAAACAAATGGGACCTAATGAAACTTAAAAGCTTTTGCACTACAAAGGAAACTATAAGTAAGGTGAAAAGACAGCCCTCAGATTGGGAGAAAATAATAGCAAATGAAGAAACAGACAAAGGATTAATCTCAAAAATATACAAGCAAATCCTGCAGCTCAATTCCAGAAAAATAAATGACCCAATACAAAATGAGCCAAAGAACTAAACAGACATTTCTCCAAAGAAGACATACAGATGGATAACAAACACATGAAAAGATGCTCAACATCACTCATTATTAGAGAAATGCAAATCAAAACCACAATGAGGTACCATTACATGCCAGTCAGGATGGCTGCTATCCAAAAGTCTACAAGCAATAAATGCTGGAGAGGGAGTGGAGAAAAGGGAACCCTCTTATACTGTTGGTGGGAATGCACACTAGTACAGCCGCTATGGAAAACGGTGAAGAGATTTCTTAAAAAACTGGAAATAGAACTGCCATATGACCCAGCAATTCCACTTCTGGGCATACACACTGAGGAAACCAGATCCTTTTATTTTTCAGACCGTTTCAAACTCCTCATATTTTTTACACCTTTTGAAGCTCTTCATATATTTCACACCATTTCAGGCTCTTCATGTTTTTCAACACAACTTCATGCTCCTCCTATTTTTCAAACCGTTTCATGGTCCTCATATTTTTGACACCTTTTTAAGCTCTTCATATATTTCACACCATTTCAGGCTCTTCATGTTTTTCAACACCGCTTCATGCTCCTCTTCTTTTTCAGACCGTTTCATGCTCCTCATATTTTTGACACCTTTTTAAGCTCTTCATGTTTTTCACACATTTTCAGGCTCTTCATGTATTTCAACACCGCTTCATGCTCCTCCTATTTTTCAGAACGTTTCATGCTCCTCATATTTTTGACACATTTTGAAGCTCTTCATATTTTTCTCACCCTTTGAAGCTCTTCATATTTTTCATATTTTTGAAGCTCTTCATATTTTCACACGTTTTCAGGCTCTTCATGTTTTTCAACACCGCTTCATTCTCCTCCTATTTTTAAAACTGTATCATGCTCCTCATATTTTTCATACCTTTTGAAGCTCTTCATATTTTTCACACCTTTTCAGGCTCTTCATGTTTTTCAACATCGCTTTATGCTCCGCCTATTTTTCAGACCGTTTCATGCTCCTCATATTTTTGACACCTTTTGAAGCTCTTCATATTTTTCTCACCCTTTGAAGCTCTTCATATTTTTCATATTTTTGAAGCTCTTCATATTTTCACAACTTTTCAGGCTCTTCATGTTTTTGAACACCACTTCATGCTCCTTCTATTTTTCAGAGAGTTTCATGCTCCTCATGTATTTCACACCTTTTGAAGCTTTTCATATTTTTCACACTTTTTCAGGCTCTTCATGTTTTTCAACACCACTTCATTCTTCTCCTATTTTTTAGCCCGTTTCATGCTCCTCATGTCTTTAACACCTTTTGAAGCTCTTCACATTTTTCACACCTTTTCAGGCTCTTCATGTTTTTGATCACCATTTCATGCTCCTCCCATTTTTCAGACCGTTTCATGCTCCTCATATTTTTGACACCTTTTGAAGCTGTTCATATTTTTCACACCTTTTCAGACTCTTCATGTTTTTGAACACCGCTTCATGCTCCTCCTATTATTTAGACAGTTTCATGCTTCTCATATTTTTGACACCTTTTGAAGCTCTTCATATTTTTCACACCCTTTCAGGCTCTTAATGTTTTTCAACACCATTTCATGCTCCTCCTATTTTTCATACGTTTTCATGCTCCTCATATTTTTGTCACCTTTTGAAGCTCTTCATATTGTTCACACCTGTTCAGGCTCTTCATGTTTTTGAACACCGTTTCATGTTCCTCGTATTTTTCAGGCCATTTCATGCTCATCATGTATTTCACACTTTTGAAGCTCTTCATATTTTTCACACCTTTTCAGGATCTTCATGTTTTTCAACACCACTTCATGCTTCTCCTATTTTTCAGCCCGTTTCATGCTCCTCATATTTTTGACACCTTTTGAAGCTTTTCATATTTTTCACACCTTTTCAGGCTCTTCATGTTTTTGAACACCACTTTATGCTCCTTCTATTTTTCAGAGAGTTTCATGCTCCTCATGTATTTCACACGTTTTGAAGCTCTTCATATGTTTCACACCTTTTGAAGTTCTTCATATTTTTCACACCTTTTCAAGCTCTTCATATTTTTCACACCTTTTCAGGCTTTTCATGTTTTTCAACACCGCTTCATGCTCCTCCTATTTTTCAGACCGTTTCATGCTCCACACATTTTGAAACCTTTTGAAGCTCTTCATATTTTTCACACCTTTTCAGGCTCTCCATGTTTTTCATCACCGATTCATGCTCCTCCTATTTTTGAGGCCGTTTCATGCTCCTCATATTTTTGACTCCTTTTGAATCTCTTCATATTTTTCACACAATTTCAGGCTTTTCATGTATTTGAACACCGGTTCATGCTCCTCCTATTTTTCAGACCGTTTCGTGCTCCTCATGTATTTCACACCTTTTGAAGCTCTTAGTATTTTGCACACATTTTCAGGCTTTTCATGTTTTTCACAACCACTTCATGCTCCTCATATTTTTCAGACCGTTTCATGCACATTTCATTTTTGACTCCTTTTGAAGCTCTTCACATTTTTCACACCTTTTCAGTCTCTACATGTTTTTGAACACCGCTTCATGCTCCTCCTATTTCTCAGACCATTTCATGCTCCTCATGTATTTCACACCTTTTGAAGCTCTTAGTATTTTGCACACATTTTCAGGCTTTTCATGTTTTTCACAACCACTTCATGCTCCTCATATTTTTCAGACCTTTTCATGCACATTTCATTTTTGACTCCTTTTGAAGCTCTTCATATTTTTCACACCATTTTCAGGCTCTTCATGTTTTTCAACACCGCTTTATGATCCTCCTATTTTTCAGACCGTTTCATATTCCTCATATTTTTGACATTTTTTGAGGCTCTTCATATTTTTCACACCTTTTCAGGCTCTTCATGTTTTTGAACACCGTTTCATGCTCCTCCTATTTTTCTGACCGTTTCATGCACATCTCATTTTTGACACTTTTTGAAGCCTTTGATATTTTTCACACCATTTTCACGCTCTTCATGTTTTTCAACACCGCTTTATGACCCTCCTATTTTTCAGACCGTTTCATGCTCCTCATATAATTAACACCTTTTGAAGTACTTCATATTTTTCACACCTTTTCAGGCTCTTCATATTTTTCACACATTTTCAGGCTGTTCATGTTTTTGAACACGGCTTCATGCTCCTCCAATTTTTCAGACCGTTTCATGTTCCTCATATTTTTGACACCTTTTGAAGCTCTTCATATTTTTCACACCTTTTGAAGTTCTTCATATTTTTTACACCATTTTCAGGCTCTTCATGTTTTTCAACACCGTTTCATGCTCCTCCTATTTTTCAGACCGTTTCATGCTCCTCTTATGTTTGACACCTTTCGAAGCTCTTCATATTTTTCACACCTTTTCACGCTCTTCATGTTTTTGAACACCGCTTCATGCTCCGCCTATTTTTCAGACCGTTTCATGCTCCTCATATTTTTGACACCTTTTGAAGCTCTTCATATTTTTCACACCCTTTCAGGCTCTTAATGTTTTTCAACACAACTTCATGCTCCTCCTATTTTTCAGACGTTTTCATGCTCCTCATATTTTTGACACCTTTAGAAATTCTTCATATCTTTCACACCTTTTCAGGCTCTTCATGTTTTGCCACACCGCTTCATGCTCCTCCTATTTTTCAGCCCGTTTCATGCTCCTCATGTATTTCACAACTTTTGAAGCTCTTCATATATTTCACACATTTTAAGGCTCTTCATTTTTTTCAACACCGCTTCATGCTCCTCCTATTTTTCAGACCTTTTCATGTTTCTCATATTTTTGACACCTTTTGAAGCTCTTCGTATTTTTCACACCTTTTGAAGCTCTTCATATTTTTCATATTTTTGAAGCTCTTCATATTTTTCACACCTTTTCAGGCTTTTCATGTATTTGAACACCGGTTCATGCTCCTCCTATTTTTCAGACCGTTTCATGCTCCTCCTATTTTTCACTCCTTTTGAAGCTCTTCATATTTTTCACACCTTTTCAGTCTCTACATGTTTTTGAACACCGCTTCATGCTCCTCCTATTTCTCAGATCATTTCATGCTCCTCATGTATTTCACACCTTTTGAAGCTCTTCATATTTTGCACACATTTTCAGGCTTTTCATGTTTTTCACAACCACTTCATGCTCCTCATATTTTTCAGACAGTTTCATGCACATTTCATTTTTTACTCCTTTTGAAGCTCTTCATATTTTTCACACCATTTTCAGGCTCTTCATGTTTTTCAACACCGCTTTATGATCCTCCTATTTTTCAGACCGTTTCATATTCCTCATATTTTTGACATTTTTTGAGGCTCTTCATATTTTTCACACCTTTTCAGGCTCTT
>NW_026871094.1:0-25475 GCF_033118175.1 Dama dama
GCTACCTGACCGCGGCAAACCTTGTGACTGAGATAACTCGGCGTACATCTTCTGACGCAGAAAGAATGATCAGACGCAGCAGCGCCGTTACTGTAGCGTCCTAGGTGAGCCCCATCAGCCCTCCAGCACAGAGGTCAGTGTCACAGGCTGCCAAGCAGACGATGTAGTAATTTTTTAGGATCTACCGCAAACAGATGCTGCTTTCGCGCAGGCCGGGAAGCGCTTATTGAAGTAGCACAGGCTTACTTCTGGCCTTCGATGACGAAAGAACGCGCAGCGGTAGAAAGCATTCCTGAAAGCAGTGGCGTCCACAAAGCTTATGCCTCCTGTCATATATACGAGCGGGCAACGAAGTGCCGCGCATATGCTACCTCACCAGGTGTAGAGAAAGGTTGAAGCACCAGCAGTAAGTCTCACCGTTCATCACGTTTTTCAGCCCGCATCAATCATCACGCGCTGATAAGGCAACCGAAGCCTTCTCCGTCGCCGAAAACAAACGTCACGCAGATCGTGAGGACATACGGCACGCGTCAAAAGAGATGAAAATGCCAGAACGACGTGCACTTCAGTGCCAAGCCCTACATCTGTGGACCGACCGTCTGCAGCACTCACAGGCGGACAGGGAATTCTGAGTGCTGTCTGAACGGCGCACGATAGTACACCGCGACGAGAAGTTCCACGGTTCGTGCACCATTCGGCATCGTTTCATTTATGCTGGCGTCCTTATACCAGCGTTCTTTTGCTCTAGCAGGCACTCCTGGCGCTCGGCAGCGTATCGTCGAGGTCTTGCAGCTTTGAACGTCCCCCGGCGACGAAGACACAGAGGGCTTCGTATGTCCCTCCCTTTATAGCCGCTTTGACTCGTCTCGCTGGAATTCGCGCACGTGGGACTTCGAGTGAGAGAGACGGCGAGAAAGTGGAAGGAAGTGCGACGCTTGTCTGCTGTGCAACTGCTTTATTGCAGGTTTGCACCGCTGCGGTTCATCTGCCATTCAAAAAAGCTCCAGAACTACCTCTGCCTTATGCTTGCGTTCCCGTTTTTTCTTACATGAAGCTCGTAGCCGCTCAGGGAGTTCGCTTCGTGCCTATGCACGGTGACGCTCAAAGACCCACTCAAGTCAAGTTGCGCCCATGCGCTACTTCACGCAGATCATAATTGCGTTTACGTAGAGGGGAATTCCAAGGATTAGATTCACGCATGATAGCGCTTCCTTTTTTAAGAAAACGTAATAACCTCTTGAAGCACGCTTGTGTAAGCGATGTCTACGGTCAGCTGGACCAACAGCGTAGGTAGTATTCCGCAGCAAGCCCTCCGAGCCTAGCGTTTGATTGGTGCGGCTTCATGCCTCGTACACCTGAGGACAGGCTGCCGCTAGAATCTTGTGAAGGCCCCTTAGACTGGAAAGGTCCGGTTTCTGGGGCGCGAGCGGGGACCCACCTGTCTTAGTAGGGCCGGCATATGGCCTGCTGCGTGCAAAGGAGGCAGGTGCTGTGGCAAAGTGGGTAAGGATACGTAATCGACACCTCTTCGTTGGGGTCCAGTAGCGGCTACACATGCAAGCACCACACCCTCTCCTTTCGACTCGGCGCATTGCTACCAGGGTGTGTTCGTCCGCTCGTGGCCGTCGGTTCCGCCCGGAGAAGGCCCTTGTGCACGAGGTACACAAGAAGCAAGCACATTATAAACGTCCCCTGTAGGTATCATGTGGGGTAAGCCGCCGCAGTGAGCGGCACAGCTACAGGAGCCAGACACTACTGGCGATTCACCTCAGCGTAGGTTGCTTCCCCGGTTATGTCAAAGGGGAGACATTCGTGGTACCCCTTGTAGCGAGGCGTCCACGGGACCGGGCTACGGTGCCGCTCGCCGACGTACAGAAGGATCGTTCGTGTAAGACACGAAACCAGGACGAGAATACACGTAGCAGAGCGGGGGTTTTGACGGGGGTTTGTCGCTGCGTGGTGAGACAGCTCCGCAATCAACTCGCTGCAGGACTTAGGTTATTTTGTCGAGTCAGCGCATTCCGCCTTTTTTCTGCGATGGAGTTTGCTCGCTGAGCCGTCTGCGCGTTGAAACGTAAGGGCGGCGGCACGCCACAGAGCGCGATAGCATGCAAGATTATGTGCTCGTCCCCGATTTAGGGTGAGTCAGCGCTTTCGGCGGAAGACACGCACGCGTGCAGACCAGCACAAGGTCTCAGGATCTGCACCGTTTGTCTGGCTGGCCAAGCGACGTGTTCCGAGTCCTGTGTACCGGCTCAGGGGCCCTCAAACAAAGAAACACCGCGTGCGGTCTTGTCTAACACCTGCCGGATGCCTTCTGCAAGCAGACATTTCTTGCGCGCAACTTATGAAGTCTAAAGTAGATCCGTATGCGTTTATGATGTACCGCACCTGCTTCACTTGAATTGTGCAAGCCACCGCTGTGTGTGCTTGGATTTTAGAGGGCGTCTAAGTCAGGCACATAGTAAGAGGTGCCTACATCTTACAGTGTCTTTCGAGAGCACAACTCTAGAATGGCTCCCACTTCCACGCCTAGCTGGGGGACTAAGCATAGCCGTACCGGTTGTCCCTTCTGAAGAGTGCCGTAAGAACATGAATACTCTGTTTGGAAGGCGGGTACGTTTTCTTTGGTCTCCTGCAATGCCGCGTCACCGGTTTGTGATTAGAGAATTTCGCAGATGCTAGCGGATCCTTCGACAAGATATACATGGGGCAGCGTTCAGGTGCCGGAAGGCATCGTCGCGCGCTTTTCTTGCAAGTCGGGTTCTCCTGGGATGGTGCAGGCTTCTCCCCAGGCATTCGAGAGGGTGTAGTCGGCGCGTACCTCGAGACACCGGCGGAATGCATTTGTCTGGCTGAAGGAAACCGACAGCTCAGCTGCGGCCCTTCATCAATCTGCTTGTGTTGCTGAGCGTTAGGGCATCCTCTCGTAGGATCAGGTGAGACAATCTCGGAGGCGTGCCTTAGCGACAGTCAATGGCGGCGCGCACGCTTTGGTACTGGGCGCCGCCTCATTCAGCCCACAAATGTAAGTGACCCTCCGGTACAACATTCACTGGCGTTCCTTGTCCTGTCTTCTCAAGTAAGGAATGCTACAGGTGACAAAATCAGACGTCCGCCGCCTTCATGGCAGGTAACACCGGTGCGACCGACTGCCCGCTGCGTCGCGAATGCGTCGGTGCGCTTGATTCATGCGCTTTATTATGAAGTCAGCCGGCGTTCGTGAACATTCTGTGCTTTGGAGCATGTGTTGCCTCGTCCTGAATTCTACTGGGGGCCTTTGGTAGAGCCGCGCTGAGACGAACACCTTCCCAAAAGCCGTGAACCTTGCTGGCAGGACGTACGTTACGCGAGAGTACAGGCATTTGATTGACCTTCTTAACCGCAGCCTGTTTTGGAAAGTGCCTCAATTGAAGGCGAAACCTTGCAGACGCTGCACGCGAGATGGAACAGAGGGCACTGGCAGCATTCCATACAGCTTGAGCCGCACGACATGCAACTGAGTATCCTCACCTTGTGTCTGCAGCTGGGTGTATGCAGGTGTGCTCGATGGCCTGACTGACTCTGCGGTGCTAAAAGCGGTGCAAAAGTCGAGCGACTAATGTTGCACACGCTTTTATCCCATGTCTACGATAAACTTCAGTATCCGGTACAGACTGCTAGAGGACATTGTTCACGTGATGCACGCCCGGCAGGCCATGTTGTGGGTCGGCACAACGGTTTTTCGCTCTACCGGGGTAGTGCACCCGCGACCGCTTCATTATAAAAAGTCGCCTGTGATGACCTTCGGCGTAGAGGCTGCAGCGTCATCCTGTCCGACGTGCAGTAACAGTCGCGTCATGCATCGCTAGACCCACGCAGAGAAACCTGCGGGATTATAAGGTGCTAGCCAGACGTATCCCTAGTGCTCGCCTATTGCGCGTTACAAGCAGGCCGTTTCGAAACATCCGCGCGGCAGAGAAGATCAGATTTGTAGCTGCCCGAAACGACAGGCACGGCGGTACAAGGGCTGTGGACGCGAGGCCGTCTCCACGACGACTAAAAGACCCTGTGGAACTATTGTGGCGTCGTACATTCGCCGGGAGGAGCCCAGCCCTTTCCCATGACCTTTAGCCGAGCTGCGTTACCACACAAGCAGTGAGGCGCCCCAATCGAGTCGGCGTGGACTTTAAATGGTTTGCCAATTATACTGCTGTGGTGACGCTTGGCTGGCAACTCTCCCGCTCCACGACGGAGGCCCTACCGGGTCGCTAAAAATCGTGTGCACCATAGACAGTAGGCCTTTTCTTGACAGTAGTAGCAAGGCGGCAGGTGGCCCATTTATATGTCTGGTGCCACGTTTGGCATCCCTGCGTAACCGCCTCTTCGAGCCACGCCTTCAAGGTAAAGGCAAAAAGATCCGTCCTCGCCGTCTCACATGGCCGCATGAAGGTGACCTGGGCAGAGGTCACCTGACCCCCCATCATCGTACCCACTGTTCCGGACCGAGCCTACCCGGCCTCTTGGAATGTAGAATGAGCTTCTGAAAGTCTAGTTCTAGTTGCTATCGGCCTGCAGCTCGAATTACGGATACGTGCTGCAGCCGTGCAGTCGAGGTTGCATGAGGTTCTAGGCTGCGCTTGCACAACGCATGACACCTTTGCGATAAATCTGGCCTAGAAGACAGAAAAGTGCGGTGGAATTACAGGCAGTTCAGGCGTCCGCCAGTGCTGACGTGGATCAAGACGCCAGGGATGTCAGGGGAAATGCAGTGGTATCAGTGTCTATGTTGGCCCCTTTTATTGCTTTGCAGTGCTCCTGACGGGAGCGTGTCGCCAGCCGCTGTCGCCGCCCAGGCTAGGACAAAGGCATGGGCTCTGACTGGCAGCAGAAAGCAAGTGCTGGGCGTGTCGCTCAGCCGGCGTAGTGTAAAGTGTGCTGGCGCGCTACGGACCAGCCCCACGTAAGGTGCACAAGGATACCTGGACAGAAACACTGGCGAGAAATTTTCCAAACAGCTTCTCTCTTCGTAGGAGCGCAAATGCCTTCCATATCAGGCTGCCACTAAGAACGTCAAAATCTACAGTTCCCGCTAGCGCACTATGGGTTTGAAAAGCCCAGTATAACCCGCTGTGTTGAGGGTAGCACGACCAGTAGCGTCTACTGGGGCCCTAAAACTCAGCCATTTTTGGGCCGGTAGGTGGCGCCGTTCACCAGTCCTCGCATTTGCAGAGCGGAGGCGATTTGCTTGCCATTCTCAATCCCCTCCAAGAGTCGATTCCAGCGCTGCCGACGCTCAATAATCCTGGCACTCACGACGTCGATGTGTACCTCTTTTTGCGGGTCGCGGCTGTCCTCGCTGAGGTACGCGCAAGCTAATTTTGACGAAAGAGCTTAAATCTACCCAAAAGGGACCTCCACCGTAAGCTCCTATGTATTCATTCACCACCGAGTGCCTCTCCCACCATGCGGACACAATCATAGGGGGCAGTACCCGTCGCGCAGCAGCCAGCCACCAGCCCGGGAAGCATAGAAGCATACCAGGGAACACAGCTGCATCCCGGAAAGCGCACTGTGTACACCAGCAGGCTCCCTTGGTGCCACCAGCACGCGCGTTGCACACAGCAAGACGCGGGTGCGGCAGCCCGCATAGAGTCGTGTAAGCAGTCCGTTCCGACAGCACTATTAAAAACGCATTTTGTGTCACTGCTCTGTTCGTACGAGAGATACCGCAAACATGATTCACCGGAAGGCGGTGAAGCACTTTTACGTTTCGGCTCTTTCGGCAACGCACTCGCTGTTTCGTTCGACTAACGCTGAAAGCACACCAGAGAATAAGGAGATTACAGCGATTGAACGGAGTTCTCTGCTTCGCCTTGCTGAATACGCGTATGTGGTGCGGTACGCGTCAGACGCGCAGAGGCCATCTTGGCGTTTATGGTGGTCGTAAGGTGCAGCGCCCCCCAGTGTTAGATGCTACTACTCTTTAGAAAGTAGTGTCTGGTAGCCTGGAAGAAAGCGCTGGACAAGGAGCACTGCAGCACAAGGGCAGAACAGAATTGAATGGAGTGCTACGATTTCGACGACCGAACGCAGCTCGTAGATGCTGGGCTCAGAACGATCAACCGTGCCCCTTACAGCTGGGAGATAGACGAACGCAGAATGACAGAAAGTGCCAACGCGTTTCAAGGAAGGTGCTGGATATCTGTGTAGCATTGGACAGCATACACGATGACTAATAGTGCTGGAAGATTCTACTATGCAGGCGGCCTGTTGCGGACGCCTGTGGCGTACTAGCCCACGACAGAGACCAGGCTCTCTAGCAACAGACGGGAACACTGGGCCACATTCAGGATCTGCTCTACTCTCGGCACTTTGCAAATTAGATCCTGGTCTTCTAATGTTGTTCGATGCTTCACGGCGAACCTCATGTCAGCTCATCACGATGCCGTCGGCCTTACTCAAATTCAGGAGGAAGTGAGTGTCAGGCAGTCGGGATTACACAGTTTGTTTCCACGGTCAAGGCTGCGGCAGAGTTTCCGCAGAACCCTATGATTCAAAGCGTACACCGCGCAGTTGAAAAGGACAAGTAGTCACTTCAATCAGTTGCGTTCAACCAGAAAATTTTCCACAGGGCACTTCCGCCGCTGCCGTGTAGCCGTTGTTTCATTTCTACCTTGAAGGTGCTGAAGCACATCTTTAGGCAGGAGCCTTTTGGCCTGCAGCACTGAGTATGGAGGACGCACGTTTTACCCGCACGGTTTGAAAAATCATCGTGCATGCCTGCGGTAGCACAGAGATCGCCTACCTGAACAGAGATCCTGCGCCGGCTTCTTATGCAGCATGGCGTGGCAGGGCTTCGACGCAGATTCGACTGACAGAGCGCATGGCCGTCAGTCTGCTCCCGCGAAGCCGCCCATGTACCGTTTCTTGCTAAAGCATGGACGATTCTCGAACCCTCTCGAAAAATAATGTGCGGCTCGTACTTCTAAAGCTCAGTACTCCCCTCCAGTGTACGACGCCGCCTTAGCATGGTGAAATTTTTAAGCTAGTGAGCAACGTAGTCAATAGTCGCACTGTAACACACGTCAGAAGAATAGCGAGGCAAGCAGCAATCGTCAGTCCTCCAGGCGCGGGGCGCAGAAGAAAGACCTCCGCTTGAGACAGCAGACGCCGAAGTGGTCTCCAGCCCTCTAACGCGGGTTGACTGAGCCGTGCATCAGAGTTTGGCTCTCTATGAGCGACCGTATTGCTGAAGAAGGAGCTGAACCAAGAGGGCCTGAGAGTAAACAAGACGCCCTCGGTGCTTGGTGACGTGTCTGCAGACACAGTGCACGTACGAAATAATGGCACGGGTAGCAACAGACTTGAGGAAAGGAAGGCACCGCACAGGTACACGACAGTAAAGGCCGCCCTGATGGCACAAAACGCCTCAGGGAGCGGAGGGTCAGCGCCCGTCTCGCGTCCTTTCTACGTCCGCTCAATGAGTACATCACGTTGTTTCCCTCAGAAGAGAGCGGACAGGAGAAGCTGACCCAAGTATTCCGACGCTGCGTCATGCTGCTGTCTTCTGGGAGCCGTCCGGGCGGCCGCTACGCCGTCTGAACCTAAGCGACACTGGAATTGCGCTGTCGGGGAGTACTAGGGTGCACGGCGGCTTTCGCACATATGATGCACTAGCCATCGGCAGAACGATTGATACGACCGTCTAGCGAAGGCGTGGACGCACGCGAAGGAAGGTATGAAGCCGACGCGACTCTGAGGCAGCGTCCCCGGTGCGGTTCTGTAGCTACTTGAGCAGCACTGAGGACAGGACGCGACGCTGGTAAGCACTTGGCGTACTATGTCAAGGTCCACGTGGCATACGTTAGAAGGGTTGAACAGGTGCGCTCGTGGTGGGACGCAGGCATGGAACGTTTCCTCAGGTCAGCTTCATTTATTCTGCATGGTGACCCTCAGGGGTTGTTGCGAGTCCAACGACGTGGACGGCATTGAGCCCGCTTGACACTCGTCGTCAGCACTCTGCACTCCAAGGATTCTCTCTGAAGCCTTTTCGCGAATCGTGACGACCCCCGCGAGGCCACGCGTCTCCACGCCTGCTGTGAATGCGCCGTCAGCTGTGACGCTGTGCGGCGCTCAACCGTCCACGGCGGTCCCAGCGTCCGCTGCCAGCCGCCGCCTGCGGGCTGTCAACTGCGAAGAGCTGGTCTCTAGTACGCGCGTGTACAGCCGTCACAAAACAGCGCGGAGTAAAGAACGCATGATATGAAGGTGAGTTACATCGGAGTTCGCAACTAGGAAGTCGACTATTCTGCGGCTTCTTCTGCTCAGTGCTAGCGAGACGAATTCGTTAGCGCAGCACAGTCTGCGTCGTATGTGCAAAAGACTTTCTCCTGTGTCGGGCGGCTGTCAGTAGCCGCGGTGGTGCAGTCAGTCCAGGCTTTCACTATCTGCCCCACATGTGCCACGTCTTTAGAGTGAGTCGTTTGCGGGCTTCTCGCGAAGTCGGAAGGTCGCAGGATGAGCGGAAATGTCCGGCACACCAGGATGCGTGGGCGGCGTACAGAGACTTCCCACCGGTGTCCGGCGACGTAACCGCCTTCAGCAGTCGATCCTCTGGAGATTTCTACCCGCTGCCCCACATACGGGGAACTGTGTGCACCCAAGAGAGGCTAGGATGGCTCCGTTCAGCAGCGTTGTGCTAGTTCTCCGCAGAGGTCCGCAGCAGACTCACAGGAGACCACGCGCTTGCGCCCAGAACGTTAGCGATGAAGGAGTCGACCGCCTAAAATTCAGCGTGCTTAAAGTTCACTAGTGGGGCCGTCTGCTTACGCCTAGGATCGAAAAAACTGTCAACGTGAGACTGCTCAAGAGTATTTCAGACAGGCCAAAAGAGGTACTCGGGCGCACATGTCTGCTGCCTATAGTGTCGCACGCCTGATTCTACATTCAGGGCGCTGGCAGGTAGTGCTCCACGTCAAAACCGACGGCTTTGAGCGCAAAAGGGATTGTATTCCCGCCATTCAGCTCGCATAAGGGACGAGAAGGTGCACACTCTTGTAGCGTAGGGTTGTCAAGTGAAGCGAGTACCTCTTAGCAGAGAGCGAAAGGTGCAGCAGCAGTCTTCAATAAGCGCCCCCACAGTCACGGCATGTACCCTATTGCTTAGGAGGACGCTCGAGTGTCATCTGTACAATTTATGAAAGTCTCAGCGAGCTTCCAAAGCAGGAGTACACGGCCCGTGCGTCTGGAACCGTTTGCAGCGCACAACATCAGACATATCACCAGGTACCCACGCATCGGGTTTCGCACGCTGCGGGAGGGGAAGAGGGAACCAACGCGGGGGTTCCGAGAGGAAGGATGTACTCCGGGATACTCGGAGGGCTAGAGAGAGCATCTCCTGAAGAAGCGGCTCAAACGGCTATTGCCTGCAAAAGCAGGAAAGTGTCGAGTCCTTCAGGAACACCCCTGTATGACTTTTGCAGCTGCTAGCGCCGCAGGTGATTAGCGCGGAGTTCGCGAGTTTCGAAAAGCGAATAGCTGAGCTCGCGAGTCACGGCCGCACGAGTTAACGAACCAAAATCAACAATCGTTCGAAAGATGGTGAGCCTGCAACTCTCGGGACGTCCCAGGCGTCTGGCGCATGTTCCTAGACCTGCTAGTGTAGTATTATCTTTTTGCGTAGCGAGAGCTTAAGGGCGGGGTGACGCCGGCGAGCGTGGCTTTCACATCAAAGACAAAGTGGATTTCCCGGGAAGGACATGCTGTGCTGCTGGCGAACCTGGCGCATACTCAGCCCGACGAGTGACACGCTGCGCGCATGCCTGACCCGCGCACGGCGGGGCTCGGTGAGTGTCGGCGCCGACGGAGGCAAGTGCATTCGTGATGCTCGGTGAGGAGCTGCAACGCGGGGCAGACGGGTGGGCAGGCGCCCGTCTGGTGGAGGGGGGGCCGAAGCTCAACAACGTAGCAGAGCGCCTACCGGGGTGCTCCTGTAGGCGCACAAAACAAGCAATCTGATGAGAGAGCCCTCGCTGCAAGCGCCGTCTCTGTTCGTCCTACGTTTCCGCGCTCCACCGCCCTGGTGGAAGCGGCACACGTCCGACTGGTAGGCTTTTCGAGAAAGCGAGCTGATGTCCTCCAGCTGGACGCGCCGGCAACTAGACGGACTATTCTCCTGCATGCGTAAGTGCCAGCTTTTTGTAAGGCCTCTGCCCCGTACGACGTCTAATCCTCTGCGGACGCGGATAGAAGGATTATGCGCTACGGAGCCCTCGTTGCTGTTCACTTGCTGATGTAAGTACCGCGTCAACCTCGCCGAGCTAGGCAGCATCACGGGTTCTGCTGATGGAGAGCCTGCCCTGCAGAGAGTTGGGAGAGGAGGCCTATTCTGATCGTGTTTCAGGCGGCTTTGTCCTACCAAAACGCATCCGGGACAGATCAGTGTGCAGAACGCAACCCTTCGCGGCTGCCCAGTCAAAGTCCTTCAGGGTGGCACTGGAAAAAAGCGCACTGCATGAAAAGACAACTCGGTTGCATCTTCGTTTTGCATGGCACACGGCTGAGTGACTGAAGGTGCGCCTCAAGGAGGAGAGCGCTTTAATCAAAATGTGGTGCCGACGTGCAGCACGTTCCTCGCGCGAAACGTAGATTAAATTGAAGCGAAAGTGCAAAAGCGACGGGAAAGAGCGGCTGCAGCTGCGGGACGCTCCTGACTCGTGCGAGCTTTGAGCGGTGGTGTGGGTAGCTTGCGCAAAGCCCGGCATTTACAATCGACGTCCGTCTGCGTATACGTGTCTGCGCCGTCACGACGTGATATACTTGCTGTGCCGACCACTTGGAAGAGGGGATCTCAGCTTAATGCTGGCCCAACTGCTGATTGTAAGTGGCCGACCCCCTCTCCTATCCACCCAACACCCTTCGGTTGTCCTCCGGGCAAGCTTGCGTGAGCAGAACCCCATGCAGGTGGCCCCTGCTTGAAAGAACTTTTTGTTATTACGTCAGCCACTGCCAATCCACCACTGTGCTCCAACCACGTTGTCGGATTCGGAGTAAGAGAGCTCTACCTCGATATCCAGAAGGCCGGGCGAGCTGGCATTTCAGTGGGAAGGCGTCAACCAATACAGTATGTTGCAGCTGTCCTACAACATTCAGGCGGTACAGTGTAACGTGTGCGCCGCTTGTGCGGACAACCGAAACAGCATATACACCTCCGCAGCAGATGTAGCCCTTTCCACTTAAAGGCGTGAGGCGCAAATGACGCCGTCCGCTGACTCCGCACTCTAAACAGAAATGCGTAATAATTCACAGCAGGAGAGGGTGGAGTTGACGACATTGCGACGGGCGAGCGCGTTCACCTGCTGCGATCGTGATGACAGAGACAACACCGTGGAGGAAGCCTCGGACGCAGCACGAACTCTGCAATCGACTACCCTTGACAAGAGAGTGCACAGCGGTTTCAAGTGTCCTAGGCGGGAGGCCAGGGTTTCCTACGAGCGACCACAGAAGCTGCTGATTGCGCTGGGGGCGCTGCAGCCAGAGGATTGTCTTAGCCGTACGACGTAGTGCACTGCAAGAGGACACGATATTGTGTTCTCGTTGTATCTTCCGAAACTGTAGCAAATCGTGAGTTCTCCTTTTGATACTGTTTCAGAAAGACGAGGCGCTACCTACTCCTGTAGCTGAGACTGCCGCCGCAAAGTGAATACAGCTGCAAAGGTGCTCATGGCACCCAGTCTGCCTTCTCCCTGAAGAACAGGTAATCTATTGCGCTACGCTGTCGCGGCCGGATGCCTCGCACGAACGGCGCTCCCGCGACGTAGTGGGCGCGAGGCTTGTAGCTCCGGACCTTCTAGGCAACATTTACTACGAGCCTGGATGAGAAGGACGACATCACGACGAGGAAACTACGCCTCCGCTCTGCGTTCTCAGAACACGACGTACCCAGAGCAGAAGGGAGGCGTTGAATAGAAGGTCCTGTGGTACCAGCGAACCTCTGCTCTGCTGTAGTAGCCCTGAAAATGCGCCAGCGTAGGTACGGGAAGAGATGCCTGTACTGGTCCACTACAGCTCAAGAGCCCTTCTCCAGCGAATCAGCCTGCGGGAGCCGCCCTTGACGGAGAAGCTGGTGAGTGGAAACCCCGAGGCGCACATTCTCACACTCGATGAGAGGGCGTGGACGGAGACGCAAACCGATCACACACCTTGAGGAATGGGAGGTGAAACGAGAAACGTGTCACTGCAGCCCACCCACGAACCGCACGGGTCGCTAACGCTACCTTGGGCTTGTGTTAAGCGGCCTAGTCTATGTCAATGTGCCGCGCGACGACGTCATAATGCACTGTAACGGAATATTCCGAAAAACCCATAAAGAGAGTGAACTGGCGCGCTGCCGGCGATGATCCGGCGGCGTGCTGCGTTGAGCCCCGCAGCTGTCGCAGGCAAACGCAGGAGACTATGCAAGTCTGGAAACTCTAACAGTGGCAGCGTTTTCCATGACGATGTCGAAGAAACGAGGACTTCGGTATCTTCCTTAGCATCTCCCCTGTGAGTCCGAGACGGCACGAAGTGAGCAGAGCAGAATGCTTGAGTTCTATCGTGGGTTATTCTCGCGCAGGATGCTGTGAATCTATTCTGCTGACAAACGCGGTTCCGTCGTCGCCCATTGGTGGCCAGCAGCAGTCTGGACACTTCACATGTGTGAGCTGCGTACTTTCTCCTCAAAGCGATTTATATAGGGGGGGAAAATGCGAAAAGAGGTCGCCGGGTGCCTGTTACAATTGCGTCGCTGCTGCGTACATCTCAGCGAACACGAGCGCTGACGTTAGAACTTGAAGGCAGCCTAACTGCACGCAAGAATCTCACAGGCAGACGCCAGACCACGCTCGGCGAAGCCGCCGTTAATCCGTGTGGCTGCACTAGAGGTCGGGCGGGCGTGAAGAGGCCCACAAGTAAAACAATAGGGTGTCCGCGAACGTGCCCTCGGCGCTGCTAAGGCCCTTTTCGGTAAACCCGGGCGCGTCGCTACAATTCTGTTCGCCGTGTAACCGGGGAGGCTTGAAGAAATTTGAGCTTTGCTTCGACGCAAGAGAAAGACGATGCATACGCGTATCATTCGAGTTGCGCCGCCGCTACGTCTGCGTTGTCCAGGGGTCGAAACTCTTGACGTGCTTGAAAGATCTCCTTTGCTGCGCTCGCGTCGAAAGAGTGGCGACGGGCCACAGTTTCCCCGGCGCGAGACATACGAAAGCTCTACCAGCCCATGCTGGCGTTGCTCTGGCAGGCGCTCTTTGGCCGCCCATGATCCGCTATTCCCGCCGCAATTTAATGACGAACAGAGGGGCATAGCCCGGAAGCGCGAGCGCATCGCCCTACTTGCAAGCCGTCTGTCTGATGTCCGTGCACACGCGCTCGCATCTATATAAACCCAAACATATACATGCCCATGTATTCACACATACACATGCAGACACCCTTCGGTTTTCTTACTCGTTGGTCCCGGTTTCACCAGTTTTCCTTCTCAATTCGCTTGCCTCATTTGCCCCTGCCATCCAGCTCTTGCGTAGCTCATCGTATACGTTACGTGTCTTCTTCTAAAAGGCTAAGAGTGACGAAAAACTTGTCAGTCATCCAAGACGCGGACTCCAGGCTGTAAGATTGATTCCCAGACGGGCGTGCAAGAGCGCGAGTCCGCGCAGCGTTCGACTTGTCTTGAACGGCAGCGACGGGACGTTCCAGCTGGTACAGACTATCAAGTCTACATCGGTACCGCGGACGCTGCGCTCTCCACCACACCAAACAGACCCTCACACGTTTATCACTCCTTCAAGATCTGCAAGAAGCACGCGCACCTTTCTAAAGACTCAACAAAACATTTTCGTATTTCGTAGAAAAAACACCTCCGTATGCCGACTCAAGCGAGAGCACGTGTGCCAGGCCACCACCAACGGAGCCGACTCTCGCGTCCAGAACTTCTGGCCTGATGTGTTTGCAGTAACTGTACACATGTGGATGCGGTCGTGGTTGCCGAAGCGTCTACGAGAATGCCTCAGTCACTGCGTAGTGCGCAGATGCATTGCGGCGAAGCGCAGGCGCTGAAAATGTGCCTTCGGTAAAGTGTGAGGATGACCACGTGACACATTACAGCACAGCTGGTCTTCTCTGCAGCAAGCCCAGGAGGAGTGCTTTGATGCGTGAGGGCCTGGAACCGAGGCTGCCGGAGGCACTGCAAGGGGCTCCGCGAGCAAGTGTCAGTGCTGGCGTAGACTTCTTCTGCCCGAGACTTGCCGCTCACGCACAAGGGCTTGCCAACATGTTCTTGTGCGACGACGCTTTCGCAGAACGGGCGGGTTTCTGCGGTACGGACTGCACCCAGCCAAGAGGCACCGCCGCTAGCGCGCGGTTCTTCCTGGTGTCCCTTTAGAGAAACTCTCTTATACATACACAGGGGCATTCACGGAAGGAAAGGTGTGTCGCCATGTGGGACTTAACGAGTACGCAAACGGCGTCAAGCTCGTAAGCCGGCGGCAGTGGCGGCACTGCGGCACGTGACTGACCTTGGAGGCAACACAATCAGTGTGCAACAGCGGCGTTCAGCTCCCGCCTCTTCGTAGCGTTCGCGAACGATAGCAGAAGCACCCGGGTGTATTGCATCAAGGAGACTTTAGTTCGTTCTGATGGGTTCCAGTCATCATGGCAAGGTGGTTGCCAACCAGCGGGGCGCGCAGCGTACGAGTTTTCAGAAGGCCGGTTGGAGGACATTGACAGCCTTATAGCCACTGAGGCTACAAGACGTGGGTCGTCAGCGCGTCTGAAAGATATGTGCGATAGCTGCTTAGACAACGGGGGCAAAAAGCGCGTGGTAAGTCTATGCGCAAAGACATGGCCCCAAGGATGAGCGCGTCCGTTGGTGCACCGGGCAGCTGGCTGGGCCCGAAAATCCTCCAGGGGCATATACGCGGGTGTCCGTTGATGTCTTTGTGTGTGCCTGTGTATTTAAGCCAGAGTGGGTTCGTTTGTGTCTGCGACCTTAGTCGTGAAGTTTGTCTCCTCGTCCTCAGCGGTTATACGAACGGCAGACACGTCCTGTATGAATAATGAACGATTGGGAGAGAACATCTGCTGCGCAAGTGTCTCTGCAGGTCTGCCTCATGCATAGTGGAACTCCGGCATGTGCCGCAGCGTTCTGCCTGTAAAAGACGGGCTCGCGTCCGGAGGGTGGTGTCGGGGTCGCCTTTCCGCGTTAGCAACCTCTATTCCCTGCTTCGACTGCAAATAAGATTTCAACCAGCGGTCTTGTCAGTGTTAGCAGGATGGCTACAAGGCTTTCATGTGCGTCGCAATACTGTGTGATATGGCTCGTCTTCTGGGCAGAAGCACCTTACACGGGGGGAGAGGCTAGTCATTCGGGGGCTGCAATCCTGTCCAGCGGGCGACGCCCCTGGGGCATTGTCCGGCGCTCACCCGCAGTCCCCGTCAACGCAATCCGATAAGAGCAGCCCTGCAGAGAAATGGCTCCAGTGGAGAGCAGCTGTGGCGGGCCTTTGTTGTCTTTTCATCCTTGGAGAGACTATTCAGCCTTTCCGCATCTTGCACAAGGAATTGTTGAATGGTTAGTCTACGGAGTAATGGGCCACGAGACGACTAGCAAGTGCGCTGGAGGACTCAAACTATTAGAGAAAAAACACTAGCTGTCTTTGGGACCGGACGAGTTCTGCTGGGCTGAGACCTCAGAAACAGCATGATCTGCCGATGAAAGGTGAGGCAGAGAGCAGGCGCAGTTGTAACATGCAAGTGAATGCTGCACTGCGCGGTGTACGAGGACCTTTGAGGCTCTTCTCCACTGTCCGTGTATTCAGATTGGCGTGAGCCTCGGCACGCTTTAAGCTATAGCTGCTGTCGCTGGCGACGGGCTTCGTACTCCGTCGAGGAAGAGAAGCTGTTCCCTGCAAACGACCAAAGCTGCTGCCCTCAGCCGCTTGTCTCTGGGCGCCGTGGTTCAACTGGGTCATCTGGACTCTGGGTATTACACTTGCGAACGCGTCTTCGGACTCGGCCCGCTGCTACAACAACCAACAGAAACAGCACGTGCAGCCAATTGGCCATGAGCACCTGGACAGAAAGCTCGCTTGTCAGCTCCACTACACGACTCTGGCTTCCTAGCATCAATTCTTCCTCCGACACGGCACCTCCCAAAACATTCTGTGTACATTTCCACCATTTGCTCAGCGCCACAGCAGGTGATTTGGGCAGTGCGTCGACGGCCGGTCCCGTCACTGCTGCGGTTGCGCGATCGGACTTCCAGGGCCAGCGCAAGTCACCCGCGGCCCCTCTACAGATGCTGCATGACACATGAAGACACCATTGAGCGTACAGTCTTCAAAACGCTCCAGATTTGCAAGAGCTTAGTGCAGTGGTGCGAATGATACGGGCGCCTAGGACGTGTAGTTCACGGTTTCCAGGATCAAGTCTGCGGACGAGCGTATGGAAATACCCTATAGCTTGTCACAGACCGCTGCTTTGCAGCACGGCCCTGAGGGTCTTCGCAGAGAGGAATAACAGACGCCGTCTCAGAAAAGGCGATCACACTAGTTCGTATTGGATGATATCCTCTTTCGCTACTACAGGACGAGGTGGGAGACCGCGATGCACAGTAACTTTCTTTGAGATGAAGCCGCCGGCGAGGACGATAAATAGTCAATGCAACATCGCGTGGACCTAGCGGTCCGGTTCATATCAGATGGTGGGAGGTGCCAGATGTCTGGTGAATATGCAAGGATTTGGTAGGCGCTCAACGGCGCGCTCTGGAGCACCCTGTGGCGACAGCAATTCTCTGCCACGGAGGCCCGCAAGTCAGAAGACTGCGCCTTCTGGTATAAGCTCGCCAAAAATGGGAATGCCATGACGCGCCTTAGGCCGGGGCTTCAAAGACTAGCAAAGGTCGTCTTCTGCCATAGTGCGGCAGCCGGCCTCGTCGCGCCCGCCATATTTCACACGGTTCTGGACGTGGGCTCATTCACTGCTCTGTTTTGGGGCAGTAGACGGCCGTATAGGCGACATTTATTACGCGGGTAAAGGAGAAATACAGCATCAGAATGATGTACAAACATTGTCTCCTTTCCGCTTCGCGGCGCGAGGCACAGCGCACTCGTGGAGAGGCAGCTTCAGACCGCCCGCTCATCTGGAACGTGGCGTCTTTGATGCCGTGCGGTACGATCTCACCTCCTCTCAACTGTTTTAACTCTGAGAAACCAGTCGCCCACGCACGAGCTTTAATGCCAGAATCCGTGTGCTTGAGTAACGGAGCCCTTCTTCGACGTACACGCGTGAGGCGGCCACCCTTGGTGGACAAGCCCGTAAGCAGAAACCCCAGACTGCCCGGTCCTAACAAAGAATGAAAGGAGAGGACAAGAGACGAAAATTGCCTCAGGTCTCCTCAAGAGTGAACGGAACCGAGAATCCTACGACGATGCTTTAGCCTTCAAAGAGGACCAATCGCTAATCCAGGCGTGCACAGCACGTTCGCTGCGCTGTGTAGGTAGTGTTGATCTGCAGAGAGTTAGGGGGCTTTATGACCGAGGATGCCGGTCTTGTATACGCAGAATGAAGCGCATGCTGCCAGCGAGGAGCCGGTGGCGCGTTGCGCGGAGCCTAGCGGAAGTCTACGGGAAACCGAGAAGACAGTGCATGTCTGGGAGCCACCATACAGGTACGAAGAGATGCGCGACTAATCACATCCTGAAACCTTCCTTAGAACGCGCACCGAAGGCCTGAGACGGCCGGAGGAACCCAAAACCGAGTTACCGCTACTTACCGTCAGATAATGGAGTCGCCCGGTACATAGTCAGCTGACACGCATAAGTGCGTTGCCAGCGTGTTACAGAAAGCCGGGCAATGCACGTGTTCGCCCTCCGGCTTGTCTCTGCGGAGCAAGCTCTAGTAAGATACGAATGGTGAAAGAAAGCCGCCTACAGCCGGTCACGTTTGAATCGGTGCCGCAGACATCAAAGTGCGCTGGGACGCTAGTGTCATTACAAGAAGGTAGACCAGCAGCACGCGAGCTCAGCGCGACCGAACGCAGCACCACGCTCTGGCAGGTGGCGGTGGCCCAGTCGCACGCCTCTGCGCGAAAGGAAGGCATAAAGCCGTCAGTGCGCGTGACCGCAGCAACCCCGTCAAACGACCCCCTAAATTCCTCTACGGGAAGCCGAATGGATCCGTTCACATGTTTTGCTTTCTGGCGAAGGAGTCTCCTTGAACTTGGAGCTGTGCGTTCTACGCAAGAACTGGGCGCCTCCTACGAGTGTCGCTTGGCGTGACGCTGCCGCCATTCCTGCTTGGTTCACGAGCCGCGAACTAAGAATTGAAGACGGGTTCTCTCTTCTGTCTTCGCGGCTGCAAGAGGCTCCGTTTTATGTGGACCGCTGGCGGCGTTCTGGAAGTCGAAACATTTCCTCTGGTCCGGGACTCACGAACGCGAGAGCGTTTTCCGCCGTGCCACAGCAATAAACGCTCTGTGGCCGACTACGGGTGGCTGATTCTGTCCCAGGCCGCTTGCAGACACAGAGAGGCGAGCGCTGACATACAGATCAGCAGGGAGGCATTGTGTGTACCGCTCGTCTCCCGCGCACTCATTTGTGTATATGCGTATATACAGACATACATATATATACGGACATATATAGGTGTGTATGCCGGCGGCTGCCACCTACAACAAACCACGCGCATCTGCCGCGGTTCCACTCAGACGGGACTGGCGCGTCTGCCGCCTGTTGTTCGTCTTTGTACTAATCAGCCGTTCCCGCCGAGTTCTCACTTTGTCGCCAGCATGCCTTCTCTAGACACATGGAGCTGACGCAGGTGTCCTGGTTGCACTGAAAGTGACCGAGTGCCGAATGTCGATATCAGGGGGTAAGAGGGATGTCGGACGCCTGCCTTTAGGACCGTGAATGTGCCCAACGTCGAAGCAATCACGGGCGGCCGCAACCGAGACATTTCAGCTAGCACGGGCTGGTTGGTCCGTACAGCGGCATCGCGGACCCTGGGCACACAACGACATACGGAACAGGTCCTCACAGGTTGTTTGTTTCTTCTAAGTCCCAAAACAGCGTCCGCGCTTCCCTAGAACATCCCCAGGACACTCGCATACAGTTGCAGAACAACATTTCCGCATGCTGACACACCCGAGAGCACCCCCGCCCATTGGCGGAAAAGGCGTCCAGCTCCCACAATCAGAATGTTCGGCCTGATGCGTTTGCAATAAGTGTACAAATGTGGATGCGGCTGCGGGTGCCGAAGAGTCGGCGATGCCAGTTTGCAGTGCGCGGTTACACCTCTTTGAAGCGCACGCGTTGGAAATGCTGCTTTCGGCATTGCGCGAGAACGCTCGCAAGAAAAGCTGTAGCAAGCAGAGTTCCCGCTGCAACGAGAGCAGACACTTAGCTGCAATTGGTGAGCACGCCAAATTGAGATATCCACAGGTGGTGCAGAGACCTCCGTGAGTAGACGGCCGCGTTTGCAGTACATGGGTTCCCACTGCCGAGCAGCTCCGCTTATGCAATATGATTCAAAGGAGTTTTCTCGTGGGGCGGCGCTCATGCACACTTGCCCGGTTTCTACGGTTCCGGCCGTGGTCGGCCGAGATGCATCGCCGCTAGCGTGGGACGTTGTACACGTACACCCATGTACAAGAAACCTCTGTGCACTCTCTTCCACATGAGCGGGGCTTCCCCGGTGCGCGGTGCTCTCGCGATGCGCGCACTTTACAACTAAACAGATGGCGTCAAGCCTGTAAGCCGGTTGGCCGCAGAGGCACCGCAAGACGTGGCCTACGTAGGAGGGAACACGTTGGAAGCAGAATGACAACCTTCACCCTCTGCCTCTAGCAGTTGCTGCCCGAGCCAGGAGAAGCCACCGGGTGTACAGCATCGAGCGCAGCTTATTCTGTCTTGTTAATTCGTACGCATCATGCCGCATCAGTTGCTAGACTAAAGGGAGCAGTATACGAGTTTTAGAAGGCCACCTGTAGGGTACAGGCAGCCTCCTAGCCCACCGAACCTCCAGCACGGATGCCGCTCGCAAGTCTGGAAGGAATGTGCTAAAGCTGTTAAGACGTGGGAAGCTCAAGATGACATTCGTAAAGCTCCCTTCCTGGAGACGATTGAACGTCACATTCAGACACGCAGCGGGCAGCTGGGATTGGCAGAAAACACTTGGAAAAGCTACGCAGCGTATGCGTCGCTATGTTCGTACAGGCTTCCCCGTTCGTGTGTGCGAGTCTAGGTGTGTGTCCGTGTGTGTCCGTGGGTGTGCGTGTGTGTACGCGTACACACAAATAGGAAGATGTGCATTTGTTGTATGCCATCAACGCAGCCTTGTTTGCATTCGCTCTTGCAGAAACATGCCTGTGTTGGGAGCCGCGCAGCCCTGTCCGTGTTTACAGCATAAGTGGAAGACCACAGTATCCTCCGCGCTACTGCATGGTGCGGGCCGTCTATTTGAGTCGTGCAGAAACGCTTTGCACCGCGAGCTAGGCTTGGTGTTGCGTGGACTATATTTCCGCCCGGAGGGTAGACGCACTTTGGGCAGGATTCGCCGATCACCTGCGGCCGCCCGAAGTGCACGGTCAGTCGCCGAGGCCAGGCGGCTCTGCAGACGAAGGGACTCTAAAGAGACACAGCTCTGGCGGGCATCTTTCGTTCGAAGCCAAGCAGCTGGGTCGGCGTTTGCACAGTGACGAGACAAGTGGGCTACACTGAGTAGTGGGAGGCGACAAGAATGGAAGGTGCGCTAGGTAGTTGATACTACTGCCCACGGTGGTCACTAACCGCCTTCGAAACTTGGTAGATTTGTGCTGGTAATGATCCAGCAAGAGGATATCCTGCCGATGAACGGCAGGGCACCGTGTTGCTGCGCAGGGGAGCACCGCATCCCATGGTGTCCGGGAGAGCTCTACCGACTTCCACAATTATTCATTCAAGCACCTCGGCGCGCCTATGCTGGGACACCCTAGGTTGCAACAGCTGTCGCTGGGGACGGCGTACGTACGGTATCAATTTACGGAAACTGTTTCTGGGGGACAACCAAGGCTGCTGCTACAACCGCTCTGCCATCTCTAGGCCCTATGGCTCGGTACATCATCTGCGCTGGTGGGGTCACGATTGAGACAATATCTTCCGATTCGGGCTGTGGCGGCCTAAACCGGTACAGGTAAACGCCCCCCGGGCGCCTTACAGCCGCCATCAGCTTCTCAGACGTAGGCGTGCTCGCCACCGCTATGACGCCTCGCGAGCGATCTAAAGGGATCAAAACTGTGGCATGTCAGGTCATTATTGTAGCGCAGCAGCGTGAGGCTCCGCCAGTCGTGCGACTGAGCAACGGGACTCTAGGTGAGGACCGATTACCAGCGGCCCCAATAAAGGACGGGCTTGCGTGGCATGCAGGTGCCTCTGAGCTACGAGTTTTGAACCCGCGCCAGCCGACCGCGAGCATAGCGCATTGGGCGCGGGCGGCTGACGAGTCTCGCAACTCTCACTCCGTGTTCACAGAATGTAGTGTGCGGATGATCGGAGAACCCGGAGCTTCACTCGTGGGTGGAGAGATACACAAATGTAGAACAGGTTGTATGCGACCAGCGTGCTCCACGGCGGCGCCGGCAATTCTCGCGGAGTAAAATGAAGTTGCGCCGTTCGAACAGGCCAATGGCCGCAGAACACGCATAGGGGTTGCTGCTGTTAAATATTAGTCGCTTACGCGTCCGCACCACAGAATCCAATATCGTTAAAGAATGCAATTATCACTCCTGCTGCTTTCCTTGACCGCTCTTACTGCTACCGCTGCTGGTGCTGCTACTGCTGCTACTGCTACTGCTGCTACTGTCGCAGCTGCTACTATCGCGTGTCGCACCTCCTTGCTGTCGTGCACGCACTGGCTACTGCTGCCGCTGCTGCTATCGTTGCTGCTGCCGCTGTCGTACTACTTCTGCAGCTACGTCGGTGCTGCTCTGCTGGTGCTGGGAAACTTGGGTCAATCCGGGTCTGACGTCGCCCACGAGGACTGATACCAGCTGGAGAGGCCCCGTGTGCAAGCCGCGTTGCAGTGTATTTCTCCTGGTAGGGGTCGCTTTATACCCGCTGTAACTCAAGGACCACGTAAGAATGAAGCGTACGCCGCCTAAAATAATCTCGCGCCGAGACCTGCGAGTGTCAGAGGTGGTGCACGTCGCTTGCCCTGGATACTGTGCGGCTGCGCCACTAACACAGCAGGGCGCGGGAGTCTAGAATTTCAGCCTTCTGCTTTGACCTGGACGTAGCTGGGAATAGCGTGACGCTATTTGGGCGGGTGGCCCAAACGACAGCGGAGCCACCCTGTCCTACCGTGCCGAAGGCGGAAGCGTTCTAGCCACGGTGCGAAGCAACCCTGTATCCACTCGTCTGCCTTAACATCTCTTAGAGCCTGTAGAGGCGCGTGCCGCTGCCATTTTTGTGGAGTTTAGACTGGAACAAGAACGCCTGAATGACGCAGACATTGCGCGCCTGCCGTTTGCGTCCGGGTTCGCAGGGCTTCAAGGCTGCACTGGCAGTTTTTCGGAGCTCGTTCAACTGGCATGTGCTGCTTTTGGTTGCCGGTGATACCAGTCCTTCTCGTCGGTGCCGTGGCGGCCCTCGCTTTGTGTTCGACCGCCCACGGGGCAGAAGGACAGAATCCTTATGCTGAAGCACTAGAGTATTCCTTCGCAAGACAGCCTCGAGAAGGGACTCTCGGTCTTCAAGCCAGTGGAAGTAGTGCTGCGTAGCAGCTCAGCGTGCTGACGGGATGAGCGGACAAGCCACATGCATGAGTTCCAGCCTTCATCCCCCTCCTGCATTAGGAGGTGTGACAACATTGAAACGACATACTGGGAAGACACAAGGGTATCTCGGGGGCACTGATGAATGTGGCATTAAGGTGGAAGCAGACGCTCAATAAGGAGGTCTGACAATGCGGGGGGTACGCCGCTTTTGTACAAGTAGTGCGGAATACATGCTGCCAGAGCAGAGCGGATGGAGCGGTCCTCTGAGCTATGCAAGCGTGTGTAATGAGCGTAGAAAATGTAATAGTGCGAGGCCTTCTGTACTGGAGGCGGGGGTCACGTGGAAGACGCGTGACGCAAGTACATTCATTACGCGGCGCATTTTGTGTCTTTGGCCGCGACAGCATCGTGAGGCCTTGTCGACAGGAGGAGAGGCGGACCCAACGACTTGGCATGGCCCGTGATTCAATATCACCAGAGCAGCGTGTGCACAATAAGCCGACGTACGCGCAATGGCTGTAGGTGTCTTACAGCCTACAGAGGTCAGATGTAACATCTGTGTGCCATAGGTGCAGTTTCAGCGCGCCCATCTCTGGCGGATTACGGACGATCAACGACGGTTTTTCTAAAAGCTGTCGGTTCCGCTGGACTGTTGCAGACACCACAACGCGCTCACGCGACAACGTCGATACTAACAAACGATGTCGCCACGACCAAACGCCAGACCACTGTCTAAAAACAGGACGTCACGCGTCGGCAACCCGACTCCACGAGGCGCAGGCACAGGGCGGTCGAAGCCTGTGACAGCAGGAAACCTCTAACGGCGACCTCTGGACCGGTGCCGCTCTTCCTGCAGAGACCGAAGGCTCCGCTCCATACCTTTTCGCCTCCCAGGAGCGGACCTACTGAGGAGCCTCACCTGTGGTTTGAACACATGAGACTCTCTTACATTGCACACGTGTTACTGCTAGACTGCGGTACTTAGTGCGCTGTCCACGGCTTTGCCACCTGTATTCCCGCCGGCAAGGAATCTTATTTCATACAAGCAACTGGTGGTCGCTTAGAGGATGATACGTTTCCTCGTCGTAAGGTCATCAGTGTCCTGTGTTCGCTCAGTCCGTGCTGGTATTAACCGTCGTATAACGTCATTAGCTGTCGTCGGTTCGGTGTAAGGATGGAGGGAAGGCTGGAAGGGTGGTCGGCATACACCACTGCGTGAAAGGAAACCGCATGACGTTTCTCCAGAAGAAAGCTCCCTGTCGGCTGCCGATCTGGAGCCGCACCAGCTGCGGCCGCACGCAAGGTTGCTGTGTTGTATGTATTTGTAAATCTCAGCGAGAGTGGTTCCGCCTCCACCGTTGTATCCAGGCCATCCGTCGCAACGCGCACTAGTTACATGGGGGGCGTACCTTCGGCATTTTGCGGCTGTCTTGGAGTGAGAAAAGCTCGCTACACGTTGCGGAGGCGTGAGGCGTCATTCTCACTCTGCGTCCAGCGTGTAAGACAGTGATCGGCGTCCTGCATTGTGGGCCCGCATGAGCTCTCGGCCCTCCTGAAGCCGCATGAAAAGGAAGATTCAGTCACTGCGCGTTTCCGGCTCTCGCGCACCAATACCGTTGGCGCTGCCGGCCGCCGCGGCGCCTCCTCGGAAGAGAATATGGACCTCGGGTTCAGCGTCCTCGGATTGATGAAGCAGCACCGTTTATACACGTTCAGATGCAGGCCCACGTCACTGTCTAGCGCACTGCGTGAAACTGAAGCGGTGGACGGAGGTCCTTAGATACCTGGTGTACTCCAGAGAGAAGGCTTGCGCCGGTTGGCTTTTTCTGTTCAAAGCATGGGGGAGAAAAAATACCAGTGTCGGAGCAGTGAGCCTGGGGGCCCGAACGCCATTAGCTAGATGATTGGGGGGAGACCGCACAGATTCCAGAGGTCATCGATGGAGTCGTGACTCAAGCGCTTCCTCAACTAGCTGCCTTCTGCCTCAAAGCGGTTCTGCGTCTTACTCGCGTGCCGTGGCTGCGCGACTGCGCCTGTCCTACCTACGAGGCGCCGCATACTCCCTCCATTCGCCTGGTCTGGTGCTGCAAAACAAATAGAGCAGCTTTTGAAAGGAATTTACTGCCGTGACAGATCTGATGCGCCACACAATGTGTCAGCAATATTGCACTTGCGTTCGGTTCGGGGATGTCGCCATCTATGGGCGGCCAACGGCCTCGCTCCCGCACATCCCTGTGTCTGGCGCTCGCCCGGGTACAGGTCTCAACGCGCGCGCTCCGCAGTGAGGAAGAATGGATCCAAGAAGCACAGTGGAGCAGGGTGCTGTGGAGCCTTTTTGAGGTGTAGCATCCTTGTACTCGCCCCTGCTGACAGAATTTCGGGTGCTGTGTAGGACGAAAGCTTACGTCATCTTCTCGGACTAGACAGCTAGTAAAGCCCGTACGGTTGCAGAGACCGGCAATACATTCTGCTCTTGAAGCATAAGAGCTAACTACTATGAGGGACGCACCGCGTTGTGCAAACTTTGTACGCATTGTACCCTATATAAGGTGCTCAAAAAAACACACGTGTAAGCTCGACCATACAAAGATAAGCAGAGGTATTTGGTAATTCGCCGTGAAGCGGCGGCGTTGTGGGGGCCACTCCAACCACTTGAACGCGCCAAGGCAGAGCTTGAAAAAATACTTCACTCTAAACATCTCTCGAG
>NW_026871095.1:0-19645 GCF_033118175.1 Dama dama
TATAGAGAGAGACATGTGCCTGCAGATATACATATCTATATATATATGTGAACGAGGGCTAGCGTAGTAAGCAACGAAGGTGCTTACTCGGCAGGCTGTAGGTCGGCAGCCGCCACATTCCGCGTCGTCTCTATACATACGCACACATACACAGAGAGACACATATACACATACACGAACAAGAGCTCCGCTACTGGAGAATTCAGACAGTTCCGCTGCAGCGTAAGGCAGCAAAACACACACATATACATGCACAAATATATATAAGCGTGCATATGTTTAATTATATATACATATATGTGTAAAGCAGTATATTGTGCTGTAGTAACGCGTGTAGATGCTTACGCAGCAGCCTGTAGCTCGGCAGCCGCCAGGGCTGCATCGTCCAGTTTCCGTTTCTGTGCAGCGGCGATAGCAGCGGCGCCACTGTCCGCCGTGGGCAGCGCCGGAGGCGCACTCATTTTCTCTAGAAAAAGAGACGGAGACGGAGACAGAAGGAGACAAAATAAAGACAGAGACACAACGGAATAACGATATCCACCCCACACCCTTGACAGGCGGCCTTTATATCTACCTGCAGTAGCCCCGGTCCATATGAATGCCTTCACAGAGAAAGGACCGCAGTCTTTGCTACTACAGATTCTTCTCTTGCTCCTGCTGCTGGTGCTCGTGCCGCTGCTCCTGCTGCAACGGCTGCTGCTGCCGCTCCTCCTCTTCCTCCTCCTCTTCCTCTTCTTCTTTCTCCACTTCTCTTCTTTTCGTCTTCTTTTCTTCTTCTTCTCGCGCTTTTTCTTCTTCCGCCTCTGCTGTGTCCCGCCAGGCGTAAATCTGTGGAAGAGTGATACTAGTGCTGCGGCTGCCACTGCTACTTGCTGCTGTCACTGTCGCTCACCGCCGTCGCTACGTACTTGCTGCTGCCGCCAGATACTCGCTGCTGCCCCTATGTAGCTCCTGGCGCCACTAGATACTTGCTGCTCTCACTACAAGCTTGCTACTGCCACTATATGCTTGCTGCTGTCGCTAGATATATGCGGCTGCTACTATATACTTGCTGCTGTCACTCTATACTTGCTGCCGTCCGTGGATACTTGCTGCGGCCAGTATCTGCTTGCTGCTGTCGCTATATACTTGCTGCTGTCGCTGTGGACTTGCTGCTCTCGCTACAGACTAGCTGTTGTCACTAAAATTGCTGCTGTCACTATATATCGCTGCTGCCACTATCTACTTGCTGCTGGCGCTATGTACTTGCTGCTGCAACCTGCTGCTGGCAACACCAGCGTGATGCCACTGTCGACCTGTTGCTGTTCGGCGTTTTGAAACGTGTCACTGCTCCCGCTGCGACGTCGCTGCCACGGCAACTGTCGCTCGACGCTGCTGCTGCTGCCGCCGGGCTGCCGCTGGATGCTGCTGCTGTGCTCTGCTGCTTCTGCTGCTGGGCCTTGCTGCCGCTGCTGCTCCTGCTGCTCCCGGGCTCTGCTGCTGTCGCTGGAGCTGCCGCTGGGCTCTGCTGGTGTCGCTCGAGCTGCCGCTGGGCTCTGCTGCAGCAGGTGCTATTGGTGGTTTGTCCTGAGTGCTGCTGCTGCTGGATCTGTTCGCTCCGCCACCGCAGCTGGCACTTCCTGCTGTGTCGCCCTAATTTTTGCTGTTGCCGCTACTGCCATAGATAGAAACTGATATATATATATATATACATCCTGCTTCTGCGTGTCTTTGAAACTGAGTAGGTACGGTCACGGATGCTTTCTCCTGCAGCAGAAAAACAAGAGCATGACAACGATGGGAGGATGCTGCAGCAGTGAACCGCCTTCCTTGCTGCTTCTGAGAGCACAGGAAGTAGAAGCAGCCGCCTGTTAACACTTTCTTTTCCCTAACATATATACACATCAATAGATATATATATTATCTATACATGCATATACGCGTACATATGTATATATATATGCATATGACGAGGAGCGCACGTTTCTGAAAGTTTGAGCGGGTGATGCTACAACTCGTCGATAATTTCCGTTGCTCTGCTGCTGCTAGTCAGGTCTCTTCGGCAGCAGTTTCTCCAAACACGCGCATACACGCCTCCATACATACGTACATTCGTATGAATAGCTAGTTCTACACATATATATATATATATATATATATATACACTTATATCCATATGTATATACGTAGATCATACATATATACATATATACGTATATCTAATACACATATACACACGTATACGATTTCGGCTGCTTCGCTGCTGCTACTTAGGTCTCTTTCGCACTGAATTGTCTAGCTAGGAAGACGTGCGCCTTCTACATAGACGCACTCATATACGAAACATGAGAACGTATATCTGCACGTACACGTATACTACATATATATATATATATATATATGTGTACAAACTCCTATGCGCACACGTCTGGCTCTGTTTTCCTCTCTTGCGGTGTATGTGCACTGCAAGAACCAGCAGCAGCCGCTCAGTCGCCCGTCGCCGCGACTACGCGAAAGCTACTGCCAACAGAGCAGAAGAAAAGGAAACTACCCTAATCCTATTCGCCAGGCACGTGCACAAGTGGTGAGGGGAGACACAAGGTATAATCCCAGTAGTTGCGGCTGCTGCTGTCGCTGTTGTTTCTGCTGCTGCTGTAGCTGCTGTTGTTCGCACGAAAAAGACAAGGGTATGTCTGTACGCGTGTACATACGTTACGCCCTGTGTGCACATGTGGATACTCATACTCGTTGCTGCTGTCGCTGTTGTTGCTGTCGTGCCTATAGACGTGTGTACACATCAAGAGGACCAGGGTACATATATGCATGAGTGTACACGTCGTGCCCTATGTGAAGATGTATATGCTCGTAGTTGTTGCTGTCGCTGCTGTCGAGTGCTGTGGCGCCTATGAAGAGGACTGAGGTACACGAAGACGCGTGTATACATGTCACGCCTACGAGTCTCTCTGCCTCTATATATAGAATATATATATATATATGTATATATGTATATATATATATATGTCCGGCCGTTCAACGAATTTTCACGCGCAGGATACATATACGTATATATAGGTATACACACTTTGCCGACTGTGCTGACCCGCGGACATACGTCGACTACTCCGTCTGTAGGAGCAAATATGCAAACTTACATATACACACACGTATGAATACATCTATGTATGTACTTTTATGCACATACATATATTTACAAGCATATATATATATATATATATATATATATATATATATATATATATATGTATATATATATTATACGCACCTATATACACGGATCTTTATACATATATATATATATACGCCCACATATATAAATATATGTATACATCTGCAGTTTCATCTATATATATATATATATATATATATATATATATATAGGTCCTTCCCCACCGCGAGCTCATGGGTGACACGCGAGAAGCCAGTACTACTGATTTTCCGTTCGCAAAACAGTTAGAGAAAAAGATTCTCGAAATTACACAGAAAGCACCAGAACATACCCGCATAGATAGATACTAGCTAGGGAAAATCCCCAGAACATCTACGCATAAATAGACACTAGATAGGGGAAAGAAACTAAGCACCACCCCAAAAAGAAGAAGAGCCGTCTGGCAGTAACAGAGGAAGCAGTATTATATATATATACATATACGAAAGAACTAGGGGACGTCAGAGTTCCCATAAAAGAGAAGAAACTCTCGAAATGACAATGTAAGGACAACAAGTTATATACATGCATAGGGAAGGAACAGGGAATATCAGAGTTTACACACGAGAGGAAGAGAGTCCTCGAAATAAGATGTAGGTGCAACAACAAATATACACGTATAGGGGAGAAATACGGGAAATCTGAGTTCACATACGGAAGAAAGACACTCCTACAAATGACCGAGTGAGTATTAGAGTTCCCACACGAGAGGAAGAGACTCCTACAAGTGATAAGAGTGTGGGTGCCACAACAGAAATACATGTATAGGAAAGAAATACGGGAAATCTGAGTTCACACACGAGAGAACGACACTCCTACGAATGACCGAGTGAGGACTACATGATATACACATATTTCATAGGACGGAAACATGGCGAATCTCAGCCGCCCACGACAGACAGACAATTCCAGAAAAGACACAGTGAGCAGTGCAAAACATAGGCAGAGATGGAAAAAAAAAGAGGGGATACTGGAGTTCACATACGAGGGAGAGAAAGTTCGAGCTCTGAGCAAGCGGGTACCACAACATCTGCATGTACAGGGGGGAGATAGGGGAGATCTGAGCTCATCTCCGAGATAACAGAGTGAGTAAGACAAGATATATATATATACATGTGAAAGGAATACGGAGACTTTGACTTCACCCACGACTGCTGCTGCTTTGTCTCTAAATGAACATGGCTCCCCGGCTGCAGACACACTGACATGACATGACATACATATATATATATATGTATATATATACGTGTGTATGTAGTCCTAGAAGAAGGAAAGAAAACAGGAAAAGTGGATTTGTAGAGCGTGATACTGTCCCTGTGACGTGAAAAAAAGGAGAAATCTCAGTTCACCACCACTCACTCGGCCGCAGACGAGAGAAATTCGAATGCACCTCGGCGAGTGGGGAGAACTGCTATCACGAAAGTCGAAATCCACTTCTTGGCAACAAAGATTCGCGTATTACCAAAAATCTGCCAATCATGCATTGCCTTCCGTAGATCTGTCTCGCAGAGAAAAGCCAAAGAAGAAGAAAGAGAAGCAACTGCAAACGCTTCCTGAGTGGACGTACACCAAGCGGGTGATACAGTTACCATGAAGAATTCAGATGTTCCTCTTAGCAGCAGATACGCGCGTGAGAACGGATATCCGCCTATTATTTGCTTTATTTGCTGCCTTTTCGTGGCTTTATCTCATGGAGAAAAAAGGACGAAAGAGAAGCGTACTGCAATCGCTTTTGGACTCTACGCACACCAAATGGGTAAAATGATGATCACAAAGGCTTCAGATTTTCTTCTTGACGACAGATATTATTCGCGTGGTACTCGATATTCGCCTATAGTTGCTGCCTTCTTGTAGATGTGTGCCACCGAGGAAAGGGAGAAAAGAAAGAAGAGTGAACTGAGAAGGCCGTACACCAAGTGGACAAAACGGTACCAAAGAAAGTTCGAATTGGCCTCTTAATGACAGAGAATCGTGCAGGACGGCATATTAGCGTATATTCCGCTCAAACATTTGCTGCCTGTTTGTAGATGTGTTGCACTGAGGAAATGACAGAAAGAAAGAAGAGTGAACTGAGAATGCCGTGCACAAGTAGGGTGAAACGATTACCTCAGTGAGTTCACATCTGCCTCTAAACGACCGGATATTCGCGTAATCGTAGATACTCGCATCGTAAGCTAGAATCTCGCGTCGTACTCGGTACTCTTCTATTATTTGCTTTATGTGCTGCCTTTCTGTAGATTTGGTGCATGGGGGAAGCGGGAAAAAGAAAGAAAAGGGAACTGAGAATGCTTGTTTCGTGAAAGCCGACCCGCCAGCCGGGTACAACAGATAAAACAAGAAGCGCAGATCGTCCTTCCACCGCAAGTATCTGCGTACTCGACGTACCTGCTGCAGATTAGCACGGAAAGAAAATGACGGGAAAAGCGAAAAAAGAACTGAGGAAGCCCCTTCTTTAAGCGTACGTACACCGAGTGGGTGGAGCGGTTTTCACGAGCAGTTCAAATATTGCGCTTAACAGCAAATAGTCGAGTATTGATTAGTACCTCTTCGTAGTTCGCGTGGGAGAAAGAGAAGAGAAAAACACGTGAACTAAAGATTCAGATCTTCCTTTCAACAGCAAATATTCAAGTATTGGTTACTATATCTCTGCAGACTTCGTTCGCGAAGGAGCAAGAGGAGAGAAAGACAGGTGAACTGAACGTTTGTCTCTCGAGCGTACATACACGAAGTCGGGGAAAACGGCAATCACGAGGAGTGCAATTATTCCTCTTAACAGCAGATATTCAAGTAATAATGACTATATGTCTGTGAATTCCTTTCGCGAAAGAGAAAGAGGAGAGAAAGACAGGTGAACTGAGATGCCTGTCTCTTGAGTATATGTAGGCGGGCGAGTCAAACTGGTGTAACGCGAAGCTCACACTTTCCTTTTGACAACGGAACTCCGCGTATTATTGGCTGCCCTTTGACAGATCTGTTGCAAGAAGAAGATGAAGAACGGAAGAAAAGGGAAACTGAAAAGTCTGCTGAAAAGCCAGTCTCTCGAGTGTACGGAAGTCGGGCGGGTGAAATTGTTGTAAGGCAAAACTCACATTTTCCTGTGAAGAACAGTGCTTCGCGTATTATTTGCTGCCTTTTTGTAGATTGCTTGCACGTAGAAGATAAAGAAGGGAACCAGAAGTGAACTTGGAAGTCCGCCTCCTTTCTGCTTTCTCATCACATGCAGGAGAAGGAGGGCAGAGAAGTGCGGGCCTTCCCGGACAGCTGCTGCTGCGCTGCTGCCGGGTGGGGGACAGTTGTCTGGTTTACGTTCAAAGTAAAGAAAAGCAAAAATGTCGTTGAAAAACGGGGGGAAAGAAACTTGCTAAACTCAGATAACGAAAGAAAAACTACATTTGTAGCTGCGGAACAAAAGAAAATATAGAGCTGGGAGCTTAAAAACAAGAGAAAAAGAAATTTGGGAGCTTTGAAACAACAGCAAAGGAAACTTGTGCTCCATGACGGGAAAACGAAAAATCTAGAAACACTCTGATCGGAGAGAAGTGTTTAAGGAGATGAAGATAGTTGAATACAGAGGTGGAGATATCTGTATATGGAGGAAGAAGTGCTACTTACCATGCAGACTAGCCACTCAAACATACTCACGTGTAGAGAGAGAGAAGGAGAGACGGATCCATATCCCTTTATGTATTGAAATGCTTGGGGAAGAGTGGATATGGAAGCGTTCATGTATCGAGATGCTTGGGGAAGAGCGTTATTAGAAGAAATTCCTCTCTCGTGCATTTTCTGGAGTCCTTACCATCAAGGATTGCATTTGACTCATAGGCATTTCATCTTCCATGCAGTTTTTCACTTTTTTGACTGGGTTTGTTCTCAGTATTTGCTCTTGCTGCAACAGTTGCATGTTTTACTGCAACGTGAGAAGCAGTAGCCACAGTTAGTGCGATATGCAGCAAAGTCCTCCATTTTAGGTGTAATGTTCCGACAGTCACTTTCGAAGTTCAAATACTAACTCTTTACTTGTGTAAAAACAGCACGTGCCATCATCAGCGAAGGTATGCATTTCTGGTATACAGTTTCGGTATTCGCTTCTGAAGTTCTAATACTTACTTCTTTATGGTGCAAGAAGTGCACGTACCATCATTAGCGAAGGTATGCATTTCTGGTATAAACTATGAGTACTCACTTCCGAGGTTTCAGCATGTACTTCTGTGGTGTAAGAAGCACCTGTGCCATATGTAGCGAAGATATGCCTTTCTGATACCAGCTTTGAGTATTTACTTCTGAAGTTTCAGCATGTACTTCTCTAGTGTAAGAACTGCACGTGCCACAGGTAGCGAAGATATGCATTTCTGATATTAAAACTCTCAGTATTCACTTCTGAAGTTTCAGCATGTACTTCTCTGGTGTAAGAAGTGCACGTTCCGTAGTAAGCGAAGGTACGCATTTCTCGTATTCAGTATTTCCTTTTGAAGTTTCAGATGAACTTTGCTAGTGTAAGAAGTGCATGTGCCATAATCAGCGAAGATATGCATTTCTGATACAAACTTTCATTATTCACTTTCGAAGATTCAGCATGTGCCTCTCTAGTGTGAGATGTGCACCTGCCACAGTTAGCGAAGATATGCATTTCGGGTATCAGAACTTCCAGTATTTACTTCTGAAGAGTCAAACTGTACTTTGCTAGTGTAAGACGTTCATATGCCATAATCAGCGATGATACGCATTTCTGACGTAAACTTGCTGTACTCACTGCTGAAATTTCCACGCGTACTTCTCTAGTATAAGAAGTGCATGTGCCATAGGTAGCGAACGTACGCGTTTCTGGTGTAGAGTTTCAGTATTCACTTCTGAAGTTTAAACGTGTACTTCTCTGGTACGTGGAGAGCAATTGTTGTGACTAGCGAAGATATGCATTTCTGGTATACAGTTTTAATAGTCACTTCGAAAGTTTCAATAATCACTTACATGAAGGTGCCAATCTTATGATTACATTTCTTGTCTAAAGTTTCAGTATTTACCGCTAAAGGTCCAATAATCACTTGTATGAAGAACTTAATGCTGCTATATATATATATGTATAATACTCACTTTTTCTTGTAAGTAATGCATGTTTACACTATTGTAACAGCTAAGCAGCGGCAGCGGCCATAGCCCTCTACATATATATATATATATATATATATTTATATATATATGAATATGTTTACGCCTACGCGGGTGTTTCTCACTGCATTTGTCCAATGCTTAAGGCCCTTTATTTACTTCTTTTAGTTGTATGGAATGCATGTTATCAGTATTATAACAGGTAACAACAGCAGCAGCAGCAGCCAAGACTCTCTCTCTATATATATATGTGTATATGTGTACGGCCTGGGTCTCTCTCTGTTGCACTTGTTTGATGCTGAAGTTTTCCCACTGTTTCCTTCTTTTGGTTGTAAGCCACGCATGTCTCCACAATTATAACAGGTAGCTGCAGCAGCCACAGCTGTTCGTATACACGTATCACCTGCCTACTCTAGCTCTATTGCAATTGTTTATTCATAGACTTTCAATATTCATTATCTTCCCACTGTAAGAAATGCGTTTTTCCAGTATAAAAGTAAGCAGTAGCCGCTGCTGTTTTTGTATATATATGTATATATCTCATATATGTATATGTATACATATATGTTACGGAAATAGATTTCTCCGTTACATTTTGTTTCCTGTGACACTTCGATATCCACTTCAGAAAATGCACTTTTCTAGTGTAAGGCTAAGCAGGAGCCGCAGCTGTCTTCATAAATGTGGACATATCTACAAATATATATATGCGCGTTGATGAAGATTCAGGCCTGAGATTGATGCGGGTACATGTGATCACTGTTTGCCGGGGCGTACACGTGTCGGGAAGAACTTCCGCGTCCGTGAACCTGTGCGGATGTGTGATCACGCAGCCAGGGCTGGGTATGCATACTCGGTGGAAGCTCTGCATTCACGTGCCTGCTGAGACGCGTCATGGTGCCTACCAAGGGTGTACGCAGAGAAAGACGAGTGCCTGCATTTGCCGCCTGCTTCAAATATGTGATCAGCGTGTAGACGTGTAGCGTTGTCAGTTTCTGTACTATGTATGCGTGGATATGTGAGATTGGATTCACGTCCCTTAGGATCGTTTCCATGCTCTATGGCAAAAAGTATATACGCTAACATATATACGGCCACATATATATATATAGTGTTTATATATGTCCACATATTTATGTGCGTGTGTGTCTCTATATGCGTATATATGTAGAAGCCGATATATATATATATATATATATATATATATATATATATGTATATGCATATATCTAATTTTTGCCTGCTGCCGACCAGAGCACAGCGGACGACGCGCTTGGGTCTCGTAGTTGCTTACTAGCAACTGTATATTCGTATACGTATCCGTATATCTGTGCACATGTTATCTGACTCGGCTTCTAGTACTTCACTGGCTTCATCCGCATAAGAACACAGCGAAACACGCATCTTTATACATGCACGCGAACACCACGTATGTATTGGCAGACATACGCATGTACATGACTACCTCATATGCGTGTGCGCATCGAATTTGGCTCCGTTTGCAATACTTGTCTTGCTTCATTCACACACGAACACAGCAGGACACGCATCCACATATATGTAGGCGCATACCGCGCATGCACTGGCAGATATGCCTACGTACATGACTGCCTTGACCCCCCCCTGACGCGTACCAGGTTCGGTAGCCGTATGCATTTCTACAGCATTTCCACACTATATGTGTATGCCAACGCGCTCTCACACACGTATACATGTATATGCAATATACGTATGGGCTCATACGCACACATGCATATACATGTATACACGCGCCCAACAGGGACGCGCCCATTTATATACATGTTTTACCGTGTTGTGTCTCATGCAGGATCTCCGCCTCTCTACGTCTCTCCCTTCTGAAACGACACCTCCTTGCGTTCCATAGACGGGATGTCGTACACCTTACGCTCCACACTACCAGACAATCAGGTACAACCGTGCGCGCCGGCTTTGCGCTTGTTGTGAATACTCGTGGCCCACGCTTGCACCCGCTGCAAAAACAAATTTATCTGTTTTTTTCTGCTCCCGCTGTGCCCCTCAAACGTTCTTTCCTCCGCTAGGACGCATATACCTAAACGCATGTGTATATGTACGTATATGTATATATATATATATTTATACACATGTATATGTATACACGCGCAGCTCGAGCTTTGACTGTACGCGGAAGTACTTTTTTTCTCCTTCCCTTCCCGCCACTTCACGCTGCACACTTTTTCCTCTACTACAACACAGGCACATCTACATATACATATATATATATATATATATACATGCCTACATACATATGCACGCATATCTCAAGCTTCGGCCTTACGCGAAAATAGGTCCTCCTCTCCTCCCCTCCCCCTTACTTCCCTTACTTCACCCTGCAGACAGTCTTCCTCCACTACAGCACACATACACATACATATACATATATACGTATGCATATACATATATAGATATATATATGTACAGGCGCAGCCCAAGCTTCCGCCATACGCGAAAGCAGTTCTTCGCCTCTCTAAGCTTTCGCCCTCTTTGCCCTGCAAACGTATGACCTCCACAAGTACATATATATATACATATATATCTTATATGTACACGTACGCACAAATATACACATGTACCTCAAGCTTTGGTCGTCAGCAAAAATAGCTCTATCTCTTCTTCAGTTCACCCTGCTTGAGCTTCCGAACATTCTCCGTCCACTACAGCACAAATGCATATGTACATATATATGTACATGCGTATGCACATGTACAAGTAGAGCTCAAGCTTTGGCCCTCCGCAAAATAGCTGCTTTTCTCCCTCTTTTCCCCTTACTTTACCTTGCAAACATTCTTTCTCCACTAGAACACATGTACATATACATGTGTATGCTTGTATATATGCGGACAGACATGTACGTATAGCGACATATAGCTCAGGCTTTGGCCGTAGGCGAAAGTAGCTTTTTCTGTCTTGCCCTGCCTCGCACTTTACCGGGGAACATCTCTCCTCCAGCGGAACGCATGTATGTATGTATGTACATATATATATACATACATATATGTATAGACATATAGCTCATCCTTTGGCCGTAGGCGCTACCAGCTCCGTTTCTCCTTTACTGCCCCCCACTTTACCCTGCAAACATCTTCCCTCCGCTAGGACATACATGCATATACAATTACATATACATATGTATTTTTATATATGTATGCATATGTACATATATATACACACATAGATATATATAGGTATATAACGCAGACTTTGGCGGTACGCAAAAATAGCCCCTCCTCTCCTTCCCTGCCCAGCACGTTACCCTGAAAGCACCTCTCCTTCACGAGAACACATATACATATACGCATGCGAGCTCAAGCGTTGGCTGCAGGCACTCATACTTCCATCTCTCCCACCGTGCCCGAGGCTTCGCCCCGGAACATCTCTCCCCGGTGAAAACACACACACATATACAGACGTATATATATATGTATCTGTGTACATACATACACACATATATAGACATGCAGTGCACGCGTCGGCCGTAGGCGCCAGTAGTCTCTTCTCTCCTTCTCTGCCCCCACTTTACCCTGTAGACATCTCCCCTTTACTAGGACACATATACATATGCATAGGTGTATACATGTTCATCTGCATTTTTGCATATATACATATATACGAATGTATATACATAGACATATAGCGCTAGCTTCGGCCGTACGCAAAAATAAATTCTTCTCTCCTTCCTTTTCCCCCACTTTACCTTGAAAACATCTCTCCTACAGTGGAGCACATACACATACACATGTCTATATGAATATATATGTATATATATATAGACATATCGCTCAAGCTTTGGCCCTAGGCGCAAATAGTTCCTTCTCGCCTTCCCTGCCCCCACTTGGCCCTGCAAACATCGTCCCTCCACTAACACGCATATACATATACACGCGTGTATACATATATACATGTACATGTGCATATATATATATATATATATGTATATATATATATGCCTATACATATACATATATATATGGACGTATAGCTCAGGCTTTGGCCATACGCGGAAATGCTTTTCTCTCTCCTTTTCTTACCCCACTTTACCGCGCAAACATTTCCCCTCCGCTGGTACATGTCTAGAAATCTCTATGTATATATATATGTACACATACACATATGTACACACATATAGCCCAAGCTGTGGCGTTACGCGGGAGTGCCTCCTCCTCTCCTTCTTGTCTCCGTTCGACCCCGGAAAAATTCCTCGTCCACTAGAACACGTTTTTGCATACGTATGTATGTTTGCATACATGTATGCATACATATATGTGTAGAAATGTCGCTCAAGCCGTGGCCGCAACCCAGACGGTTTCGTCTCCCCTTCCCTTCCCCCCAATTTATCCTGAAAACATTGCTCCTCCACTAGAACGCATACACATGCACGTGTGTAATTTTGTACAGATGTATATATACGTATATATGTAACTAACTAGCTTTGGCTGTACGCAAATGTAGTTCCTCTTCTTCCCTGCCCCTTGCTTTCCCTGCAAACATTTTCCCTTCAGCGGAACACATACACACGTATGTGTACACATATATGTATATATATATATATATGTATACATATATATACATGTGGATATTCACAAATATATACATGCATACACATACATATAGCTCAAGCTTTGACCTTACGCAGAAATAGCTTCTCCTCTTCTTCTTGTTCCCGCACTTCATACCCTGCAGACATTTTCCCTCCGCCAGAACACAGATGCGTACAGACATGTATATATGTACACATACATACGCACGTACACACGTAGCTCAAGCTCTGGTTGTAAGCGAGGATACTTTCATGTCTCCTTCTCTTCCCACACTTTACCCTGCAAGTGTTCTCCCTCCGCGTGTGCTACACGTATATATACATGTATACATATGTGTACACACATATGTATACACATGTAGCTCAAGCTTTGACCGTAAGCGAAAATAGTCCCCTCTGTCTGTCCCTTCGCCCCACTATTCCTGCAAGCATTTGGCCTCGACCAGAAAACATATGCATATACATATATGTACACATATGTGTATATGCATATGTATAAATACAGCTGTATACATTTATATATTTATAGCTCAGGATTTGGCCGCATACGCAAATATATTTCTTCCTCCTTTTTCCTTCCCCCGATCTACCCTGCAAACATCTTTCCTCCACGAACACACATATACTAACATATGCGCATACATGTGCATATACACATATAGCTGAGGTTTCGGCCGTACGCAGAATTCTCTTTTCCTTCTCTCTCCATCAATTTACCCGCGAAACGTCTTCTCTTAAGCATTGTTGTCTCCCTGTGTTTCGATCTCGTCCTAAAGGTTTTTGGGTGCCGGTGCTAACGCTGCCGGGTCGCGGGGCCTGCTGTTGTTGCTGCTGCTGCAGCTGCTTGTGGTGCTGCAGCTGCTCCCGCTGCTGCAAGAGCTTTAAAGTCGCTGCGCCTCACATTCCTCTCGCGTGCTGCCCTGTCCGGCGCCGAAGAAATGGCAGGCAGGTCCTCCACGGACTCGCTGTTGCATGCAAAACTGCTGCTGCTGTCTTTACCGCTGACAACGATGTCCACAGGCAGAAGCCTGAGCGTAGAGCTGCCGCTGGCCAGACGGCTTGGAGGACTCCCGCTACTATGAGTTCTTTCTAATGTTGATGTCGAGTCGCTGCGGGAGTCTCCGCTGCTGACAACACGGGCAACAGGCAAAAGAGGAGTAATAGAGCTGCGGCTGAGGGGATGATTATGAAAGCTGCATGTATCACTCGTTGTATTCGCTGTTGCTTCTGGGTGCAGCCAGGATTGGTCTCCCGAGGGTGCTGCCGACGGCGTAAAAGTAGCAGAGCAGCGGCGGGGTGGATGGTTATGAAGAATATGCCTCACGCCCACTAGACCTGCTGTTTCGTTGTCGTTGGTTCTGCTAGCCGGAATCGGGCTCTGTGCGCTGCTTCTACTCGGGTTGCTGCTTGTCGGTGTGGAAGGCGGCTGGTGCTGCTGTGGGAAGTACCACCACGGCAGAGGAGAGTCAGACGCCGAAGCACGCGCGCTGAACACAGACCCGCCATCGTCAGCTGGAAGCGCGTTTATAATCTCCTGCTGGTGCTGCTCCCCGCACCTCTCCTCCAGCAATCTTTGGTGCTGCTGCTGCTGCGTCCGCGGCTGCTGCTGCGGCTGCTCCCGCTGCTGCGGCAGCTTGTTCTGCCATTGCAGCAGCTGGGTATGCCACTGCGGCAGTTGCGGGAGACCCGGAAAAAGCTGCAGCAGTAGCGGAACGATCTGCGACAGCAGTGGAATGAGCTCCTGCAGCACCTTCTGCTGCTGCTGCAGCTCCTTCTGCTTCTGCTGCAGCTCCTTCTGCTTCTGCTGCAGCTCCTCCTGCTTCTGCTGCAGCTCCTCCTGCTTCTGCTGCAGCTCCTTCTGCTTCTGCCGCTGCTGCAGCTCCTTCGCTTGCAGTTCCTTTTCCCACTGCTGCAGCAGCTCCTTCTGCTGCTGCTGCAGACGCACCTTCTCCTCCAGCTCCTTCGCCTGCTGCTTGCTTAGCCTAGATCTTCCACCGTCTCCCCGGTGGGGAAATATGGATTTTCGCTTGCGCCGCAGCAACACCCTCCGCCCCGCGAACTTGCGCTTCAGCTGCTGCGCCCACATACTACGGCGGGGGCCTGCTGCTGCTCTCTGGTCTGACGCAGGATTTTCTCTTTCATTGGGCTGTAGGCCAGGACCCGGGAAAGGTGCGCCAGCAGCAGCTTCAGTAAATACAGTAATTGCCACAAAGATTCTATCACCTGCTTCGGCAGAAATAACAGTAATCTCAACAGAAGCATACGCGGAAGGTGGAAATCCACTCGACGTAGCGTCGGGAACAGGAACAGCAGAAGATGAAGACCCGGGTACCGCCGCAGCACCAGTCAGAAGAATAGAAGTCGTACTCAGAAAGGGTACGGAGGGTGTCGCGGGTGTATCAGCAGCGGCAGTTAGGCGACTAGGACAGGCAAAGCTCGACCGGCGGCGTAATGTTGGGGTTGCGGCAGCACCAGAAGACCCCACAGCGGCCTCTGGAGAATACCTGACAGCTGTACTGCGGCCCACACGCCCCCAACAACGATATACAGAGGCGTGCGCGTTGTGTGTTGGAGGCAGCTGGGCAGAGGCGAGGGCGTATGCTGCGGGCTGTATATGTATAGCTGGTAAAGAAGCAGCAGCAGTAGTATCGTGTACGCCAAAGCTGATGACAGCACGAGAACACCCAGCAGCTTGCCACACATAGAAACGTGCGGGAATGGGAGGAGCAACGAACGCAGCAACTAGCATTGCTGCAGCTAAGCTGTCCCGCGCACTGTTTTGAGCTGCAGCTAATTCTCGGGGAACGAGTTCTTGACATTTAAACGAAGCGGAAGAATTAGCCACCTCCAAGCCCGTGGGAGATATCACAACTAGCAGCAGCTGTCTGCGGCAGCAGGACTTTCACAAGTCTGCTTCCGCCGCAGCGACCAGCGGCAGCTGCTGTCGTTGTCACCCACAGCAAGTCTGCTAGATCGTTCACTGATGCTATTCTCGCCGCTACCATTACTGCTGCTCTTGCTGGGTGTTCCCGTATTCCCCGTGCTGCAAGAGGAGCGGGAGGAAGATGAGGAAAACGAAGATAAGGAGGGGGTTTGCAGGGGGCGGACAGCGCTACAGGAGAGCTGAGCGAGTCCCCTCGTTCGAAAGGGGCTAGCCGGTAGCTCTGCCACGCGCTTGCCTTTCGCAATGTTGATGCCGCTGTAGCTGCCGTCGTGTTCAATACTCTTCGCAGAACCCCGCGACTTGGTGCTGCGGACCATGAGGAACTCGCACCACGTCGACTGGTGCAGCTCTAGCGTTGGAGATGCTTCCGGCGAACACGTCCACAAACAGCCTTTCTGCGTCGCTTGTCGTGCCTCTACTATTATTGAGATGCTGCTGTTGCGGCTGCTGGTATCGTGGCTGCCGCCGGTGCTGCTGCTTCTGTTGTTCCTGCTGCAACAGATTTCGTAGCTGCTGCTTGAGTTGCTGCGGCCGGCGCAGCTCTCCTTGCCGCTGTGAGTGCTGTTATTGCTGTCAAATAACAGTTTGCTGCCACGGTCATAATGTAGCATGCAAAAACTTCTTCTTCTTCCGCCGCTGCTGCGGCTGCCGCTGCCCGTACTCTCTTCAATGCTGTTGTCATTGCTGTCACGTAGCATTCTGCCGCCAGTGTAAGCTTCCAGCATGCAGACAGCTCTTCCATTGCTGCTGTGGCAGCGGTAAGTGATGCTACTGCTGCTGCATAACACTAAGATGCTACGGACGGCACATAGCCAGCACACGCCTCTTCTACCGCCGTTGCAGTCACCGTACGCGTTGTCATTGCTGTCACCTTGCGTACTGCTGTTATAATACAATTCTAGCATGCAGCCGCCCCCTACAACGTGCGGCTCCATGCCTCGCACTAGCATATTTGATGTATTCGTCAGTCGACATGCCAGTCGAGCAGCGGGGAAGGTCGATATAACGTGGACGCGTAGGAGTTGTAGTAGTCCACTTGGGTGGAATTGTCTGTTTCCCGGCAGCCTCACTGAAATTACGGCTCGCTGCATTTCCCGCCCACAACACGACACGTTTCTCCGCCACAACTATCGTCCTCCGTGTCTCGGCTGGTCTTCCTCGTGCTGCTACTTCCAGTATGTCTGGCGCTGCTGGCGCTAAAGCGGTGATCCGCCCCAGATGAGGCAGCAGCAGAAAAGGCTGCGCAGGAGAAACGCATAGAGGCAGATAGTAGCGACGTCTGTCTTCTTCTAAGATTTCCCTCCTGCCTCCCCGTATTCCTCCGCCCATACAACCTGAAATACTTCTCGACTGGCGACGTTGACCTCCCCGAGTTCCTCTGCTATATCTCTCTTCGCTGTATCGGCTCCTATTGTTGGTAATGCCGCTGCTGCTGCTGTCAGTCTGTCTGCTGCCGTTGCTGCTGCTGCTTTCCGCTTTGCGTACTCTGCTTCTAATATTTTAAAGACTTCTTGACGGGCATTTTCAATCTTCACCAGCTTTTGCAGCACTCTCTTCTCCGTATCCGCTCGCTCTGCTGCTATTGGAATCTCCTTTGCTGTTCCCCCGCTTTTCTTTCCTGTCCGCCAACATTGTGGCTACTTCTCGAGCAGCGACTGTCATCGGCGTAACCCGTACGACGATACTCTTTTCTAGAGCAGCTCGTCTTCCTGCTGCTGCGGCTGTCAGCTTCTCTGCATGCGCGACCTTTGGCCTGTCTGCCTGTAGTATTTTCACTATAGACAAAACAGTATCGCGAATCTTCGTCAAAGGCTTTGCCGCCCTCTGCTCTGTATCTGCTCGTGCTGCTGCTGCTGCTTCTTCTGCTGCTTCTGCCCTCTTTTCCTTGGCCTTCTTTCTCCGTTCGCTTTGTGCCTCTGTTCTTCTTCTCGAACCGTTTGCTGGCCGAGTGGTCCCCTGCTCTTGCTGAGTGGTTTCACTCCTTTCAGGTGCAGCAGAGTCTCTTGCTACCTGTCCTCTTCCGTCTCTCCTTCTCTCTGCTCCTGGTCTCTCTGCTGCTGCTTCCTGTAATGCTCTGTCTTTTGCTCTTTTTTTGGCTTTGCGTTGTTTCCTGATGGCGCGCCTCCCACCGCCTGCTTGTAAACTGGTCCCTCGCTGTTGTCGACTCATCTCGTCTGTATCAGAGGCAGCACGTCCTCCTGCTGCGTTCGCCAGCCCCTTGTTGAGTGCTGACCTGCTGAGGTGGGTTCCTGTGGCTCGTATTAGATGCAGCAGGTTCTCTTGCTGCCTGTGCTGAGCCCGCTGTTCCCCTTCCAGTGATTTCTGCCGTAGCAGGTTCTCTTGCTGCCTGTCCATTCCCCCTCGCTTTCTCTTTCTGCTCTTACTCTCTCTCTTTTCTGCTTTCTCTCGTCTCCTTTCTTTTGCTCTCTTTCCGCGGCCCCGCTTTTTTTTGCGCCCTTCACCGCTTGCTTGTTCGGTGGTCTGCTGATGTTGCTGGTTCGCGTCATTCGTACTACATGCAGCACTTTGTCTTGCTATTTCATCTGCGCGTTGTTCAGTGCTGCCCTGCGAATGTAGATTTGTCTGGTTTGTAGTAGATGTAGCAGAACCACTTGTTGCATATGCTGCTCTTTCTGTTCCTCTGCCAGTGACTTCTGGTGTGAGCTGTTCTGTTTCTGCCCGTTCTACCGCCTGGTGAGCGACGGTGGTCACCTGTTGCGGTAGACTCGTTTCTGCAGTATTCGAGCCGACAAATTGTCTTGCCCTTTGTTCTGTCCCCCCCCGCTCCTCTTTGTATAGTGTCTGCCGTAGCGCGCTCTATTGTGACTTGCTCCGCCCTCTTTGTTTCCCGTGCTGCAGCAGGTGTAGCGCATTCTCTTCCCACTTGTGCTGCCTCCTCCGTTTCTCTGCTTGTAGTCTCAGGTGTAACCGCTTCTCGTTCTTCTTGTTCTCTCCCTTCTGCTGCTCGTGCCGCACCAGCATGCGCTCGTACGACCCGTTTTTGTCCCGTGTGTATGCCGTGCTGCAGCAGCAGCAACAGGCTGTACCGCCAGTTCTGTCTCCCTAGGTTCGCGTCCTGTGGTTTCGCATATGGCATATTCTCCTGGTAACTGTTCTCTCGGCTGTGTTTCCCCTGAAGATGATGCAACTGTTGTTGTCTCTCTTCTAGGTGGGCCTTGAGCTGCCGGGGCCACTCCAGACAGACTACTGGAAGCGATCTGAACACACCCACACATGCAGGGGTAGGGGAAAGGCATGTACACGCGAGCACGTACACGTGGACACGCACACAAAGGAGCAGGCGTCATCTGAACAGGCACACACGCCGACAAAGCCAAATGCATGTACGCGTGAACACCTGCGCTTACTCACGCAGGCAGAGGCAAATGTATGTACAGCTGAACACTTGCACATACAACGGCATCCAGAGGCAAGGTGCAGGCAGACCTTGACATTTGCTTTTCCGCGCGCGTGCCTCAGCTTTCGCAAATATTGACAAGGCGTGTACACGCACGCACACACACACCTCTATGCGGAGTATCTCCGCAGCCAATCACCCCCCACGCGCGTCGTACACATATAGGCGCCGCTCGAGACAGATGCTACCGACAAACTGCAGATATCACACTACCAGGGTTCTCCTGCAGATCTGCAAACTGCTCCGGGACGCTTCTACAAATTGCACATTACACTTTTCACGGCCCTCCGACGCGGGATTCGTCGGCGCACTGCACACTAGGCAGCTCCGGGCCCTTTACCTGTTCTATGAGCTGACCGGCAGGTTCATTTGGCCAGAAGGAAATCATTCACCGCAGTG
>NW_026871096.1:0-89871 GCF_033118175.1 Dama dama
CAATGCTCCCAAGCCCGAGAGAAAAGCATTTTGGGGTGGTGATCAGTCCGGCCCTTGGAAGATCTCCCCGGCTGCCTCCAAAGGACAGTTTGCAAGCACTCATGCCCGCTGTTCCCGCCAGCCGCGCACAATGCTCCCAAGACCGTGAGAAAAGCGCTTCGGGGTGGTGTTCTCTCAGGGACCATGGAGGACCTCCCTGGCTGCCCCCAAAGGCCGGTTTGCAAGCATTCCCACTCGCTGTTCCCGCCAGGCACACACAATGTTCCAAAACCCCGGAGAAAAGCGCTTCGGGGTGGTGGTCTCTCCGGGCCCCTGCCCCTGAGCCTGGGGGCCAGGCAGGGGATCCACAGTCCCAGGCCAAGGCAGAACCACATGCACACGTCTGTTCCTGCCCCATCCACCGGCAGAGAGCTGGGGGGAGCCAGAGTCTGTCAGGCAGCTGCTGGGCTGGCCGCCTGTGTGGGAAGGGGCAGAGCCGACCTAGGGGCAAGTTGGGCCTCTTGCTCTCCCTGCTGCCCTGAGGCTGCTGGGCCAAAGAGGTCTTGGGCATCCAGCCCCTTGCTGGTCCCTTCCCTCTGACGAGGCCCTCTGAGCTCCAGCACCTTGCAGTGTGGAGACAGCCCCTGCCAGCAACCTCCTCTCCAAGGAGGCCTCAACCGAGGCCTAGGCCCAGGGGAAAGGCACCAGCGGAGATGAGCCAGTGGAGGCGCACGGGCATGTCTGGACGCAGTCCCCGCAGCCTGCCCCTTGGTGGGGCAGTACCCCCGGAGGCCAGGAAGGTCTGGGCAAGGCTGGCCAGGGGCAGGGGACCTGCTGGGTCCTGCCCCTGGCCTGTGAGGCCTCTGAGCACAACCGGCCCTCTCCCACTGGAAAACCTCCACGGCTGCCTCCAAAGTCCTGTTTGCAAACACTCCCGCCCACTGTTCCCAGCAGGCTCGCACAACGCTCCCAAGCCCGGGAGAAAAGCGCTTCGGGGTGTTGCTCTCTCCGGGCCCTTGCCCCTGAGCCTGGGGGCAAGGCAGGGGGAATACACTCCCAGGCCAAGGCAGAACCACATGCCCAGGTCTGTTCCTGTCCCCTGCACCGGCAGAGAGCTCGGGGGAGCCAGAGTCTGTCAGGCAGCTGCTGAGTTGGCCGCCTGTGTGGGAAGGGGCAGAGCCGCCCTAGGGGCAAGTTGGGCCTCTTGCTCTCCCTGCTGCCCTGAGGCTGCTGGGCCAAAGAGGTCTTGGGCATCCAGCCCCTTGCTGGTCCCTTCCCTCTGACGAGGCCCTCTGAGCTCCAGCACCTTGCAGTGTGGAGACAGCCCCTGCCAGCAACCTCCTCTCCAAGGAGGCCTCAACTGAGGCCTAGGCCCAGGGGAAAGGCACCAGCGGGGATGAGCCTGGGGAGGCGCCCGGCCATGTCTGGACCCAGTCCCCGCAGCCTGCCCCTTGGTGGGGCAGTACCCCCGGAGGCCAGGAGGTTCTGGGCAAGGCTGCCAGGGGCAGGGACACTGCTGGGTCCTGCCCCTGGCCTGTGGGCCGTCTGAGCACAACCGGCACTCTCCCGCTGGAAGACCTCCCCGGCTGCCTCCAAAGGCCGGTTTGCAAGCACTCCCGCCCGCTGTTCCCGCCAGGCACGCACAATGCTCCCAAGCCCGGTAGAAAAGCGCTTCGGGGTGGTGCTCTCTCCGGGCCCTTGCCCCTGAGCCTGGGGGACAGGCAGGGGGAACACACTCCCAGGCCAAGGCAGAACGACATGCACACGTCTGTTCCTGCCCCCTACACCGGCAGAGAGTTCGGGGGAGCCAGAGACTGCCAGGCTGCTGCTGGGCTGGCTGCCTGTGTGGGACGGGGTAGAGCCGACCTAGGGGCAAGTTGGGCCTCTTGCTCTCCCTGCTGCCCTGAGGCTGCTGGGTCAAAGAGGTCTTGGGCATCCAGCCCTTTGCTGGTCCTTTCCCTCTGACGAGGCCCTCTGAGCTCCAGCACCTTGCAGTGTGCAGACAGCCCCTGCCGGCAACCTCCTCTCCAAGGAGGCCTCAACCGAGGCCTAGGCCCAGGGGAAAGGCACCAGCGGGGATGAGCCTGGGGAGGCGCCCGGGCATGTCTGGACCCAGTCCCCGCAGCCTGCCCCTTGGTGGGGTAGTACCCCCGGAGGCCAGGAAGGTCTGGGCAAGGCTGCCAGAGGCAGGGACACTGCTGGGTCCTGCCCCTGGCCTGTGGGGCCTCTGAGAACAACTGGCACTCTCCCGCTGGAAGACCTCCCCGGCTGCCTCCAAAGGCTGGTTTGCAAGCACTCAATCCCGCTGTTCACGCCAGCTGCGCACAATGCTCCCAAGCCCGGGAGAAAAGCATTTTGGGGTGGTGCTCACTCCGGGCTTTGGAAGACCTCCCCGGCTGCCTCCAAGGCCGGTTTGCAAGCACTTCTGCCTGCTGTTCCCGCCACCCGCGCACAATGCTCCCAAGCCCGGGAGAAAAGCGTTTCGGGGTGGTGTTCTCTCTGGACCCAAGAAAGACCTCCCGGGCTGCCCCCAAATGCCGGTTTGCAAGCACTCCCACTCACTGTTCCCGCCATCCGTGCAAATGCTCCAAGCCCAGGAGAAAAGCCCTTCAGGGTGGTGCTCTCTCCCGGCCCTTGGAAGACCTCCCCGGCTGCCTCCAAAGGCTGGATTTCAAGTACTCCCTCCCGCTGTCCCGCCAGCCGCACACAATGCTCCCAATCACGGGAGAAAAGCGCTTCGGGGTGGTGCTCTCTACGGGCCCTTGGAAGACCTCCCCGTTTGTCTCCAAAGGCCGGTTTGCAAGCACTCATGCCCGCTGTTCCCGCCAGCCGCGCACAATGCTCCCAAGCCTAGGAGAAAAGCGCTTCGGGGTGGTGCTCTCTCCCGGCCCTTGGAAGACCTCCCCGGCTGCCTCCAAAGGCCGGTTTGCAAGCACTCAATCCCGCTGTTCCCGCCAGCCTCGCACAATGCTCCCAAGCCCGGGAGAAAAGCGCTTCGGGGTGGTGCTCTCTCCCGGCCCTTGGAAGACCTCCCCGGCTGCCTCCAAAGGCTGGTTTTCAAGAACTCCCTCCCGCTGACCCGCCAGCCGCACACAATGCTCCCAAGCCCGGGAGAAAAGCATTTTGAGGTGGTCTCTCTCCGGGCCCTTGGAAGACTCCCCGGCTGCCTCTAAAGGCCGGTTTGCAAGCACTCATGTCCTCTGTTCCCGACAGCCGCGAACAATGCTCCCAATTCCGTGAGAAAAGTGCTTCGGGATGGTGCTCTCTCCGGGCCCTTGGAAGACCTCCCAAGCTGCCTCCAAAGGCCGGTTTGCAAGCACTCCCGCCCGCTGTTCCCGCCAGCCTCGCACAATGCTCCCAAGACCGGGAGAAAAGCGCTTCGGGGTGGTGTTCTCTCCGTGCCAATGGAGGACCTCCCTGGCTGCCCCCAAAGGCCGGTTTGCAAGCACTCCCACTCGCTGTTCCCGCCAGCCACGCACAATCCTCCAAAACCCCGGAGAAAAGCGCTTCGGGGTGGTGTTCTCTCCGTGCCCATGGAAGACCTCCCGGGGTGCCCCCAAAGGCCGGTTTGCAAGCACTCCCACTCGCTGTTCCCGCCATCCGCGCACAATGCTCCCAAGCCCGGGAGAAAAGCATTTTGGGGTGGTGCTCACACCGGGCCCTGGAAGACCTCCCCGGCTGCCTCCAAAGGACGGTTTTCAAGCACTCCTGCCTGCTGTTCCCGCCACCCGCGCACAATAATCCCAAGCCCGGGAGAAAAGCGCTTCGGGGTGGTGCTCTCTACAGGCCCTTGGAAGACCTCCCGGGCTGCCTCCAAAGGCCGGTTTGCAAGGACTCCTTCCTGCTGTTCCCGCCATCCGCGCACAATGCTCCCAAGCCCGGGAGAAAAGCATTTTGGGGTGGTGCTCACACCGGGCCCTGGAAGACCTCCCCGGCTGCCTCCAAAGGACGGTTTTCAAGCACTCCTGCCTGCTGTTCCCGCCACCCGCGCAAAATGCTCCCAAGCCCGGGAGAAAAGCGCTTCGGGGTGGTGCTCTCTACAGGCCCTTGGAAGACCTCCCCGGCTGCCTCCAAAGGCCGGTTTGCAAGGACTCCTTCCTGCTGTTCCCGCCAGCCACGCACAATGCTCCCAAGCCCGGGAGAAAAGCATTTTGGGGTGGTGCTCACACCGGGCCCTGGAAGACCTCCCCGGCTGCCTCCAAAGGACGGTTTTCAAGCACTCCTGCCTGCTGTTCCCGCCACCCGCGCAGAATGCTCCCAAGCGCGGGAGAAAAGCCCTTCGGGGTGGTGCTCTCTACAGGCCCTTGGAAGACCTCCCCGGCTGCCTGCAAAGGCCGGTTTGCAAGGACTCCTTCCTGCTGTTCCCGCCAGCCACGCACAATGCTCCCAAGCCCGGGAGAGAAGCATTTTGGGGTGGTGCTCTCTACAGGCCCTTGGAAGACCTCCCCGGCTGCCTCCAGTGGCCAGTTTGCAAGCACTCATGCCCGCTGTTCCCACCAGCCGCGCACAATGCTCCCAAGCCCGGGAGAAAAGCTTTTTGGGGTGGTGTTCACACCGGGCCCTGGAAGACCTCCCCGGCTGCCTGCAAAGGCCGGTTTTCAAGCACTCCTGCCTGCTGTTCCTGCCACCCGCGCACAATACTCCCAAGCCCGGGAGAAAAGCGCTTCGGGGTGGTGCTCTCTACAGGCCCTTGGAAGACCTCCCCCGCTGCCTCCAAAGGCCGGTTTGCAAGGACTCCTTCCTGCTGTTCCCGCCAGCCACGCACAATGCTCCCAAGCCCGGGAGAAAAGTGCTTCGGGGTGGTGATCTCTCCGGGCCCTTGGAAGTCGTCCCCGGCTGCCTCCAAAGGCCGGTTTGCAAGCACTCATGCCCGTTGTTCCCACCAGCCGCGCACAATGCTCCCAAGCCCGGGAGAAAAGCATTTTGGGGTGGTGCTCACTCCGGGCCCTTGGAAGACCTCCCCGGCTGCCTCCAAAGGCCAGTTTGCAAGCAGTCCTGCCTGCTGTTCCCGCCAGCCGCGCACAATGCTCCCAAGCCCGGGAGAAAAGCGCTTCGGGGTGGTGCTCTCTCCGGGCCCTTGGAAGACGTCCCCGGCTGCCTCCAAAGGCCGGTTGGCAAGCACTCATGCCCGTTGTTCCCACCAGCCGCGCACAATGCTCCCAAGCCCGGGAGAAAAGCATTTTGGGGTGGTGCTCACTCCGGGCCCTTGGAAGACCTCCCCGGCTGCCTCCAAAGGCCAGTTTGCAAGCAGTCCTGCCTGCTGTTCCCGCCAGCCGCGCACAATGTTCCCAAGCCCGGGAGAAAAGCGCTTCGGGGTGGTGCTCTCTCCGGGCACTTTCAAGACCTCGCCGGCTGCCTCCAAAGGCCGGTTTGTAAGTACTCATTCCCGCTGCTTCCGCCAGCCACGCACAATGCTCCCAAGCCCGGGAGAAAAGCATTTTGGGGTGGTGCTCTCTCCGGGCCCTTGGAAGACCTCCCGGGCTGCCTCCAAAGGCCGGTTTGCAAGCATTCATGTCCGTTGTTCCCGACAGCCGCGCACAATGCTCCCAAGCCCGAGAGAAAAGCATTTTGGGGTGGTGATCAGTCCGGCCCTTGGAAGATCTCCCCGGCTGCCTCCAAAGGACAGTTTGCAAGCACTCATGCCCGCTGTTCCCGCCAGCCGCGCACAATGCTCCCAAGACCGTGAGAAAAGCGCTTCGGGGTGGTGTTCTCTCAGGGACCATGGAGGACCTCCCCGGCTGCCCCCAAAGGCCGGTTTGCAAGCATTCCCACTCGCTGTTCCCGCCAGGCACACACAATGTTCCAAAACCCCGGAGAAAAGCGCTTCGGGGTGGTGGTCTCTCCGGGCCCCTGCCCCTGAGCCTGGGGGCCAGGCAGGGGATCCACAGTCCCAGGCCAAGGCAGAACCACATGCACACGTCTGTTCCTGCCCCATCCACCGGCAGAGAGCTGGGGGGAGCCAGAGTCTGTCAGGCAGCTGCTGGGCTGGCCGCCTGTGTGGGAAGGGGCAGAGCCGACCTAGGGGCAAGTTGGGCCTCTTGCTCTCCCTGCTGCCCTGAGGCTGCTGGGCCAAAGAGGTCTTGGGCATCCAGCCCCTTGCTGGTCCCTTCCCTCTGACGAGGCCCTCTGAGCTCCAGCACCTTGCAGTGTGGAGACAGCCCCTGCCAGCAACCTCCTCTCCAAGGAGGCCTCAACCGAGGCCTAGGCCCAGGGGAAAGGCACCAGCGGAGATGAGCCAGTGGAGGCGCACGGGCATGTCTGGACGCAGTCCCCGCAGCCTGCCCCTTGGTGGGGCAGTACCCCCGGAGGCCAGGAAGGTCTGGGTAAGGCTGCGAGGGGCAGGGGCCCTGCTGGGTCGTGCCCCTGGCCTGTGGGGCGTCTGAGCACAACCGGCACTCTCCCGCTGGAAGACCTCCCCGTCTGCCTCCAAAGGCCGGTTTGCAAGCACTCCCGCCCGCTGTTCCCGCCAGGCACGCACAATGCTCCCAAGCCCGGGAGAAAAGCGCTTCGGGGTGGTGCTCTTTCCGGGCCCTTGCCCCTGAGCCTGGGGGCCAGGCAGTTGGAACACACTCCCAGGCCAATGCAGAACGACATGCACACGGCTGTTCCTGCCCCCTACACCGGCAGAGAGCTCGGGAGAGCCAGAGACTGCCAGGCTGCTGCTGGGCTGGCTGCCTGTGTGGGACGGGGCAGAGCCGACCTAGGGGCAAGTTGGGCCTCTTGCTCTCCCTGCTGCCCTGAGGCTGCAGGGCCAAAGACGTCTTGGGCATCCAGCCCCTTACTGGTCCCTTCCCTCTGACGAGGCCCTCTGAGCTCCAGCACCTTGCAGTGTGGAGACAGCCCCTGCCAGCAATCTCCTCTCCAAGGAGGCCTCAACCGAGGCCTAGGCCCAGGGGAAAGGCACCAGCGGGGTTGAGCCAGGGGAGGCGCCCGGGCATGTCTGGACCCTGTCCCCGCAGCCTGCCCCTTGGTGGGGCAGTACCCCCGGGGGCCAGGAAGGTCTGGGCAAGGCTGGCCAGGGGCAGGGGCCCTGCTGGGTCCTGCCCCTGGCCTGTGGGGCCTCTGAGCACAACCGGCCCTCTCCCACTGGAAGACCTCCCCGGCTGCCTCCAAAGGCCGGTTTGCAAGCACTCCCGCCCACTGTTCCCGCCAGGCGCGCACAATGCTCCCAAGCCCGGGAGAAAAGCGCTTCGGGGTGGTGGTCTCTCCGGGCCCTTGCCCCTGAGCCTGGGGGCCAGGCAGGGGATCCACAGTCCCAGGCCAAGGCAGAACCACATGCACACGTCTGTTCCTGCCCCATCCACCGGCAGAGAGCTGGGGGGAGCCAGAGTCTGTCAGGCAGCTGCTGGGCTGGCCGCCTGTGTGGGAAGGGGCAGAGCCGACCTAGGGGCAAGTTGGGCCTCTTGCTCTCCCTGCTGCCCTGAGGCTGCTGGGCCAAAGAGGTCTTGGGCATCCAGCCCCTTGCTGGTCCCTTCCCTCTGACGAGGCCCTCTGAGCTCCAGCACCTTGCAGTGTGGAGACAGCCCCTGCCAGCAACCTCCTCTCCAAGGAGGCCTCAACCGAGGCCTAGGCCCAGGGGAAAGGCACCAGCGGGGATGAGCCAGTGGAGGGGCCCGGGCATGTCTGGACCCAGTCCCCGCAGCCTGCCCCTTGGTGGGGCAGTACCCCCGGAGGCCAGGAAGGTCTGGGCAAGGCTGGCCAGGGTCAGGGTCCCTGCTGGGTCCTGCCCCTGGCCTGTGGGGCCTCTGAGCACAACCGGCCCTCTCCCACTGGAAGACCTCCCCGGCTGCCTTCAAAGGCGGGTTTGCCAACACTCCCGCCCGCTGTTCCCGCCAGGCACGCACAACGCTCCCAAGGCCAGGAGAAAAGCGCTTCGGGGTGTTGCTCTCTCCGGGCCCTTGCCCCTGAGCCTGGTGTCCAGGCAGTTGGTCCACACTCCCAGACCAAGGCAGAACCACATGCACACGTCTGTTCCTGACCCGTGAACCGGCAGAGAGCTCGGGGGAGCCAGAGTCTATCAGGCAGCTGCTGGGTTGGCTGCCTGTGTGGGAAGGGGCAGAGCCGACCTAGGGGCAAGTTGGGCCTCTTGCTCTCCCTGCTGCCCTGAGGCTGCTGGGCCAAAGAGGTCTTGGGCATCCAGCCCCTTGCTGGTCCCTTCCCGCTGACGAGGCCCTCTGAGCTCCAGCACCTTGAAGTGTGGAGACAGCCCCTGCCAGCAACCTCCTCTCCAAGGAGGCATCAACCGAGGCCTATGCCCAGGGGAAAGGCACCAGCGGGGATGAGCCTGGGGAGGCGCCCAGGCATGTCTGGACCCAGTCCCCGCAGCCTGCCCCTTGGTGGGGCAGTACCCCCGGAGGCCAGGAAGGTCTGGGCAAGGCTGGCCAGGGGCAGGGGACCTGCTGGGTCCTGCCCCTGGCCTGTGAGGCCTCTGAGCACAACCGGCCCTCTCCCACTGGAAGACCTCCACGGCTGCCTCCAAAGTCCTGTTTGCAAACACTCCCGCCCGCAGTTCACGCCAGGCTCGCACAATGCTCCCAAGCCCGGGAGAAAAGCGCTTCGGGGTGTTGCTCTCTCCGGGCCCTTGCCCCTGAGCCTGGGGGCAAGGCAGGGGGAACACACTCCCAGGCCAAGGCAGAACCACATGCCCACGTCTGTTCCTGTCCCCTGCACCGGCAGAGAGCTTGGGGGAGCCAGAGTCTGTCAGGCAGCTGCTGAGTTGGCCGCCTGTGTGGGAAGGGGCAGAGCCGCCCTAGGGGCAAGTTGGGCCTCTTGCTCTCCCTGCTGCCCTGAGGCTGCTGGGCCAAAGACGTCTTGGGCATCCAGCCCCTTACTGGTCCCTTCCCTCTGACGAGGCCCTCTGAGCTCCAGCACCTTGCAGTGTGGAGACAGCCCCTGCCAGCAACCTCCTCTCCAAGGAGGCCTCAACCGAGGCCTAGGCCCAGGGGAAAGGCACCAGCGGGGATGAGCCTGGGGAGGCGCCCGGGCATGTCTGGACACAGGCCCCGCAGCCTGCCCCTTGGTGGGGCAGTACCCCCGGAGGCCAGGAAGGTCTGGGCAAGGCTGGCCAGGGGCAGGGGCCCTGCTGCGTCCTGCCCCTGGCCTGTGGGGCCTCTGAGCACAACCGGCCCTCTCCCACTGGAAGACCTCCCCGGCTGCCTCCAAAGGCCAGTTTGCAAGCGCTCCCGCCCACTGTTCCCAGCAGGCGTGCACAATGCTCCCAAGCCCGGGAGAAAAGCGCTTCAGGGTGGTGCTCTCTCCGGGCCCTTGCCCCTGAGCGTGGGGGCGAGGCAGTGGGTCCACACTCCCAGACCAACGCAGAACCACATGCACACGTCTGTTCCTGACCCCTGCACCGGCAGAGAGCTCGGGGGAGCCAGAGTCTGTCAGGCAGCTGCTGGGCTGGCCGCCTGTGTGGGAAGGGGCAGAGCCGACCTAGGGGCAAGTTGGGCCTCTTCCTCTCCCTGCTGCCCTGAGGCTGCTGGGCCAAAGAGGTCTTGGGCATCCAGCCCCTTGCTGGTCCCTTCCCTCTGACGAGGCCCTCTGAGCTCCAGCACCTTGCAGTGTGGAGACAGCCCCTGCCAGCAACCTCCTCTCCAAGGAGGCCTCAACTGAGGCCTAGGCCCATGGGAAAGGCACCAGCGGGGATGAGCCTGGGGAGGCGCCCGGCCATGTCTGGACCCAGTCCCCGCAGCCTGCCCCTTGGTGGGGCAGTAGCCCCGGAGGCCAGGAGGGTCTGGGCAAGGCTGCCAGGGGCAGGGACACTGCTGGGTCCTGCCCCTGGCCTGTGGGGCGTCTGAGCACAACCGGCACTCTCCCGCTGGAAGACCTCCCCGGCTGCCTCCAAAGGCCGGTTTGCAAGCACTCCCGCCCGCTGTTCCCGCCAGGCACGCACAATGCTCCCAAGCCCGGGAGAAAAGCGCTTCGGGGTGGTGCTCTCTCCGGGCCCTTGCCCCTGAGCCTGGGGGACAGGCAGGGGGAACACACTTCCAGGCCAAGGCAGAACGACATGCACACGTCTGTTCCTGCCCCCTACACCGGCAGAGAGTTCGGGGGAGCCAGAGACTGCCAGGCTGCTGCTGGGCTGGCTGCCTGTGTGGGACGGGGTAGAGCCGACCTAGGGGCAAGTTGGGCCTCTTGCTCTCCCTGCTGCCCTGAGGCTGCTGGGTCAAAGAGGTCTTGGGCATCCAGCCCTTTGCTGGTCCTTTCCCTCTGACGAGGCCCTCTGAGCTCCAGCACCTTGCAGTGTGCAGACAGCCCCTGCCGGCAACCTCCTCTCCAAGGAGGCCTCAACCGAGGCCTAGGCCCAGGGGAAAGGCACCAGCGGGGATGAGCCTGGGGAGGCGCCCGGGCATGTCTGGACCCAGGCCCCGCAGCCTGCCCCTTGGTGGGGTAGTACCCCCGGAGGCCAGGAAGGTCTGGGCAAGGCTGCCAGAGGCAGGGGCCCTGCTGGGTCCTGCCCCTGGCCTGTGGGGCCTCTGAGAACAACTGGCACTCTCCCGCTGGAAGACGTCCCCGGCTGCCTCCAAAGGCTGGTTTGCAAGCACTCAATCCCGCTGTTCACGCCAGCTGCGCACAATGCTCCCAAGCCCGGGAGAAAAGCATTTTGGGGTGGTGCTCACTCCGGGCTTTGGAAGACCTCCCCGGCTGCCTCCAAGGCCGGTTTGCAAGCACTTCTGCCTGCTTTTCCCGCCACCCGCGCACAATGCTCCCAAGCCCGGGAGAAAAGCGTTTCGGGGTGGTGTTCTCTCTGGGCCCAAGAAAGACCTCCCGGGCTGCCCCCAAATGCCGGTTTGCAAGCACTCCCACTCGCTGTTCCCGCCATCCGTGCAAATGCTCCAAGCCCAGGAAAAAAGCCCTTCAGGGTGGTGCTCTCTCCCGGCCCTTGGAAGACCTCCCCGGATGCCTCCAAAGGCTGGATTTCAAGTACTCCCTCCCGCTGTCCCGCCAGCTGCACACAATGCTCCCAATCACGGGAGAAAAGCGCTTCAGGGTGGTGCTCTCTACGGGCCCTTGGAAGACCTCCCCGTTTGTCTCCAAAGGCCGGTTTGCAAGCACTCATGCCCGCTGTTCCCGCCAGCCGCGCACAATGCTCCCAAGCCTAGGAGAAAAGCGCTTCGGGGTGGTGCTCTCTCCCGGCCCTTGGAAGACCTCCCCGGCTGCCTCCAAAGGCCAGTTTGCAAGCACTCAATCCCGCTGTTCCCGCCAGCCGCGCACAATGCTCCCAAGCCCGGGAGAAAAGCGCTTCGGGGTGGTGCTCTCTCCTGGCCCTTGGAAGACCTCCCCGGCTGCCTCCAAAGGCTGGTTTTCGAGAACTCCCTCCCGCTGACCCGCCAGCCGCACACAATGCTCCCAAGCCCGGGAGAAAAGCATTTTGGGGTGGTCTCTCTCCGGGCCGTTGGAAGACTCCCCGGCTGCCTCTAAAGGCCGGTTTGCAAGCACTCATGTCCTCTGTTCCCGACAGCCGCGAACAATGCTCCCAATTCCGTGAGAAAAGTGCTTCGGGATGGTGCTCTCTCCGGGCCCTTGGAAGACCTCCCAAGCTGCCTCCAAAGGCCGGTTTGCAAGCACTCCCGCCCGCTGTTCCCGCCAGCCTCGCACAATGCTCCCAAGACCGGGAGAAAAGCGCTTCGGGGTGGTGTTCTCTCCGTGCCAATGGAGGACCTCCCTGGCTGCCCCCAAAGGCCGGTTTGCAAGCACTCCCACTCGCTGTTCCCGCCAGCCACGCACAATCCTCCAAAACCCCGGAGAAAAGCGCTTCGGGGTGGTGTTCTCTCCGTGCCCATGGAAGACCTCCCGGGGTGCCCCCAAAGGCCGGTTTGCAAGCACTCCCACTCGCTGTTCCCGCCATCCGCGCACAATGCTCCCAAGCCCGGGAGAAAAGCATTTTGGGGTGGTGCTCACTCCGGGCCCTTGGAAGACCTCCCCGGCTGCCTCCAAATGCCAGTTTGCAAGCAGTCCTGCCTGCTGTTCCCGCCAGCCGCGCACAATGTTCCCAAGCCCGGGAGAAAAGTGCTTCGGGGTGGTGCTCTCTCCGGGCACTTTCAAGACCTCCCCGGCTGCCTCCAAAGGCCGGTTTGCAAGGACTCCTTCCTGCTGTTCCCGCCATCCGCGCACAATTCTCCCAAGCCCGGGAGAAAAGCATTTTGGGGTGGTGCTCTCTACGGGCCCTTGGAAGACCTCCCGGGCTGCCTCCAAAGGCCGGTTTGCAAGCATTCATGTCCGTTGTTCCCGACAGCCGCGCACAATGCTCCCAAGCCCGAGAGAAAAGCATTTTGGGGTTGTGATCAGTCCGGCCCTTGGAAGACCTCCCCGGCTGCCTCCAAAGGACAGTTTGCAAGCACTCATGCCCGCTGTTCCCGCCAGCCGCGCACAATGCTCCCAAGACCGTGAGAAAAGCGCTTCGGGGTGGTGTTCTCTCAGGGACCATGGAGGACCTCCCCGGCTGCCCCCAAAGGCCGGTTTGCAAGCATTCCCACTCGCTGTTCCCGCCAGGCACACACAATGTTCCAAAACCCCGGAGAAAAGCGCTTCGGGGTGGTGGTCTCTCCGGGCCCCTGCCCCTGAGCCTGGGGGCCAGGCAGGGGATCCACAGTCCCAGGCCAAGGCAGAACCACATGCACACGTCTGTTCCTGCCCCCTCCACCGGCAGAGAGCTGGGGGGAGCCAGAGTCTGTCAGGCAGCTGCTGGGCTGCCCGCCTGTGTGGGAAGGGGCAGAGCCGACCTAGGGGCAAGTTGGGCCTCTTGCTCTCCCTGCTGCCCTGAGGCTGCTGGGCGAAAGAGGTCTTGGGCATCCAGCCCCTTGCTGGTCCCTTCCCTCTGACGAGGCCCTCTGAGCTCCAGCACCTTGCAGTGTGGAGACAGCCCCTGCCAGCAACCTCCTCTCCAAGGAGGCCTCAACCGAGGCCTAGGCCAGGGGAAAGGCACCAGCGGAGATGAGCCAGTGGAGGCGCACGGGCATGTCTGGACCCAGTCCCCGCAGCCTGCCCCTTGGTGGGGCAGTACCCCCGGAGGCCAGGAAGGTCTGGGCAAGGCTGCGAGGGGCAGGGGCCCTGCTGGGTCGTGCCCCTGGCCTGTGGGGCGTCTGAGCACAACCGGCACTCTCCCGCTGGAAGACCTCCCCGTCTGCCTCCAAAGGCCGGTTTGCAAGCACTCCCGCCCGCTGTTCCCGCCAGGCACGCACAATGCTCCCAAGCCCGGGAGAAAAGCGCTTCGGGGTGGTGCTCTCTCCGGGCCCTTGCCCCTGAGCCTGGGGGCCAGGCAGGGGATCCACAGTCCCAGGCCAAGGCACAACAACATGCACACGTCTGTTCCTGCCCCCTCCACCGGCAGAGAGCTGGGGGGAGCCAGAGTCTGTCAGGCAGCTGCTGGGCTGGCCGCCTGTGTGGGAAGGGGCAGAGCCGACCTAGGGGCAAGTTGGGCCTCTTGCTCTCCCTGCTGCCCTGAGGCTGCTGGGCCAAAGAGGTCTTCGGCATCCAGCCCCTTGCTGGTCCCTTCCCTCTGACGAGGCCCTCTGAGCTCCAGCACCTTGCAGTGTGGAGACAGCCCCTGCCAGCAACCTCCTCTCCAAGGAGGCCTCAACCGAGGCCTAGGCCCAGGGGAAAGGCACCAGCGGGGATGAGCCAGTGGAGGGGCCCGGGCATGTCTGGACCCAGTCCCCACAGCCTGCCCCTTGGTGGGGCAGTACCCCCGGAGGCCAGGAAGGTCTGGGCAAGGCTGGCCAGGGGCAGGGTCCCTGCTGGGTCCTGCCCCTGGCCTGTGGGGCCTCTGAGCACAACCGGCCCTCTCCCACTGGAAGACCTCCCCGGCTGCCTTCAAAGGCGGGTTTGCCAACACTCCCGCCCGCTGTTCCCGCCAGGCACGCACAACGCTCCCAAGGCCAGGAGAAAAGCGCTTCGGGGTGTTGCTCTCTCCGGGCCCTTGCCCCTGAGCCTGGGGTCCAGGCAGTGGGTCCACACTCCCAGACCAAGGCAGAACCACATGCACACGTCTGTTCCTGACCCCTGAACCGGCAGAGAGCTCGGGGGAGCCAGAGTCTATCAGGCAGCTGCTGGGTTGGCTGCCTGTGTGGGAAGGGGCAGAGCCGACCTAGGGGCAAGTTGGGCCTCTTGCTCTCCCTGCTGCCCTGAGGCTGCTGGGCCAAAGAGGTCTTGGGCATCCAGCCCCTTGCTGGTCCCTTCCCGCTGACGAGGCCCTCTGAGCTCCAGCACCTTGCAGTGTGGAGACAGCCCCTGCCAGCAACCTCCTCTCCAAGGAGGCATCAACCGAGGCCTATGCCCAGGGGAAAGGCACCAGCGGGGATGAGCCTGGGGAGGCGCCCAGGCATGTCTGGACCCAGTCCCCGCAGCCTGCCCCTTGGTGGGGCAGTACCCCCGGAGGCCAGGAAGGTCTGGGCAAGGCTGGCCAGGGGCAGGGGACCTGCTGGGTCCTGCCCCTGGCCTGTGAGGCCTCTGAGCACAACCGGCCCTCTCCCACTGGAAGACCTCCACGGCTGCCTCCAAAGTCCTGTTTGCAAACACTCCCGCCCGCTGTTCACGCCAGGCTCGCACACTGCTCCCAAGCCCGGGAGAAAAGCGCTTCAGGGTGGTGCTCTCTCCGGGCCCTTGCCCCTGAGCCTGGGGGCAAGGCAGGGGGAACACACTCCCAGGCCAAGGCAGAACCACATGCCCACGTCTGTTCCTGTCCCCTGCACCGGCAGAGAGCTTGGGGGAGCCAGAGTCTGTCAGGCAGCTGCTGAGTTGGCCGCCTGTGTGGGAAGGGGCAGAGCCGCCCTAGGGGCAAGTTGGGCCTCTTGCTCTCCCTGCTGCCCTGAGGCTGCTGGGCCAAAGAGGTCTTGGGCATCCAGCCCCTTACTGGTCCCTTCCCTCTGACGAGGCCCTCTGAGCTCCAGCACCTTGCAGTGTGGAGACAGCCCCTGCCAGCAACCTCCTCTCCAAGGAGGCCTCAACCGAGGCCTAGGCCCAGGGGAAAGGCACCAGCGGGGATGAGCCTGGGGAGGCGCCCGGGCATGTCTGGACCCAGTCCCCGCAGCCTGCCCCTTGGTGGGGCAGTACCCCCGGAGGCCAGGAAGGTCTGGGCAAGGCTGGCCAGGGGCAGGGGCCCTGCTGCGTCCTGCCCCTGGCCTGTGGGGCCTCTGAGCACAACCGGCCCTCTCCCACTGGAAGACCTCCCCGGCTGCCTCCAAAGGCCGGTTTGCAAGCGCTCCCGCCCACTGTTCCCAGCAGGCGTGCACAATGCTCCCAAGCCCGGGAGAAAAGCGCTTCAGGGTGGTGCTCTCTCCGGGCCCTTGCCCCTGAGCCTGGGGGCAAGGCAGGGTGTCCACACTCCCAGGACAAGGCAGAACCACATGCACACGTCTGATCTGCCCCCTGCACCGGCAGAGAGCTCGGGGGAGCCAGAGTCTGTCAGGCAGCTGCTGGGCTGGCCGCCTGTGTGGGAAGGGGCAGAGCCGACCTAGGGGCAAGTTGGGCCTCTTGCTCTCCCTGCTGCCCTGAGGCTGCTGGGCCAAAGAGGTCTGGGCATCCAGCCCCTTGCTGGTCCCTTCCCTCGGACGAGGCCCTCTGAGCTCCAGCACCTTGCAGTGTGGAGACAGCCCCTGCCAGCAACCTCCTCTCCAGGGAGTCCTCAACCGAGGCCTAGGCCCAGGGGAAAGGCACCAGCGGGGATGAGCCTGGGGAGGCGCCCGGGCATGTCTGGACCCAGTCCCCGCAGCCTGCCCCTTGGTGGGGCAGTACCCCCGGAGGCCAGGAAGGTCTGGGCAATGCTGCCTGGGGCAGGGACACTGCTGGGTCCTGCCCCTGGCCTGTGGGGCGTCTGAGCACAACCGGCACTCTCCCGCTGGAAGACCTCCCCGTCTGCCTCGAAAGGCCGGTTTGCAAGCACTCCCGCCCGCTGTTCCCGCCAGGCACGCACAATGCTCCCAAGCCCGGGAGAAAAGCGCTTCGGGGTGGTGCTCTCACCGGGCCCTTGTCCCTGAGCCTGGGGGCCAGGCAGGGGGAACACACTCCCAGGCCAAGGCAGAACGACATGCACACGTCTGTTCCTGCCCCCTACACCGGCAGAGAGCTCGGGGGAGCCAGAGACTGCCAGGCTGCTGCTGGGCTGGCCGCCTGTGTGGGACGGGGCAGAGCCGACCTAGGGGCAAGTTGGGCCTCTTGCTCTCCCTGCTGCCCTGAGGCTGCTGGGTCAAAGAGGTCTTGGGCATCCAGCCCTTTGCTGGTCCCTTCCCTCTGACGAGGCCCTCTGATCTCCAGCACCTTGCAGTGTGGAGACAGCCCCTGCCAGCAACCTCCTCTCCAAGGAGGCCTCAACCGAGGCCTAGGCCCAGGGGAAAGGCACCAGCGGGGATGAGCCTAGGGAGGCGCCCGGGGATGTCTGGACCCAGTCCCCGCAGCCTGCCCCTTGGTGGGGCAGTACCCCCGGAGGCCAGGAAGGTCTGGGCAAGGCTGGCCAGGGTCAGGGTCCCTGCTGGGTCCTGCCCCTGGCCTGTGGGGCCTCTGAGCACAACCAGCCCTCTCCCACTGGAAGACCTCCCCGGCTGCCTCCAAAGTCCTGTTTGCTAACACTCCCGCCCGCTGTTCACGCCAGGCTCGCACAATGCTCCCAAGCCCGGGAGAAAAGCGCATTGGGGTGGTTCTCTCTCCGGGCCCTTGCCCCTGAGCCTGCGGGCAAGGCACGGGGAACACACTCCCTGGCCAAGGCAGAACCACATGCCCACGTCTGTTCCTGTCCCCTGCACCGGCAGAGAGCTTGGGGGAGCCAGAGTCTGGCAGGCAGCTGCTGGGTTGGCCGCCTGTGTGGGAAGGGGCAGAGCCGACCGAGGGGCAAGTTGGGCCTCTTGCTCTCCCTGCTGCCCTGAGGCTGCTGGGCCAAAGACGTCTTGGGCATCCAGCCCCTTACTGGTCCCTTCCCTCTGACGAGGCCCTCTGAGCTCCAGCACCTTGCAGTGTGGAGACAGCCCCTGCCAGCAACCTCCTCTCCAAGGAGGCCTCAACCGAGGCCTAGGCCCAGGGGAAAGGCACCAGCGGGGATGAGCCAGGGGAGGCGCCCGAGCATGTCTGGACCCAGTCCCCGCAGCCTGCCCCTTGGTGGGGCAGTACCCCCGGAGGCCAGGAAGGTCTGGGCAAGGCTGGCCAGGGGCAGGGGCCCTGCTGCGTCCTGCCCCTGGCCTGTGGGGCCTCTGAGCACAACCGGCCCTCTCCCACTGGAAGACCTCCCCGGCTGCCTCCAAAGGCCGGTTTGCAAGCGCTCCCGCCCACTGTTCCCAGCAGGCGTGCACAATGCTCCCAAGCCCGGGAGAAAAGCGCTTCAGGGTGGTGCTCTCTCCGGGCCCTTGCCCCTGAGCCTGGGGGCAAGGCAGGGGGTCCACACTCCCAGGCCAAGGCAGAACGACATGCACACGTCTGTTCCTGCCCCATGCACCGGCAGAGAGCTCGGGGGAGCCAAAGTCTGTCAGGCAGCTGCTGGGCTGGCCGCCTGTGTGGGAAGGGGCAGAGCCGACCTAGGGGCAAGTTGGGCCTCTTGCTCTTCCTGCTGCCATGAGGCTGCTGGGCCAAAGAGATCTTGGGCATCCAGCCCCTTGCTTGTCCCTTCCCTCTGACGAGGCCCTCTGAGCTCCAGCACCTTGCAGTGTGGAGACAGCCCCTGCCAGCAACCTCCTCTCCAAGGAGGCCTCAACCGAGGCCTAGGCCCAGGGGAAAGGCACCAGCGGGGATGAGCCTGGGGAGGCGCCCGGGCATGTCTGGACCCAGTCCCCGCAGCCTGCCCCTTGGTGGGGCAGTACCCCCGGAAGCCAGGAAGGTCTGGGCAAGGCTGGCCACGGGCAGGGGCCCTGCTAGGTCCTGCCCCTGGCCTGTGGGGCCTCTGAGCACAACCGGCCCTCTCCCACTGGAAGACTTCCCCGGCTGCCTCCAAAGGCCAGTTTGCCAACACTCCCGCCCGCTGTTCCCGCCAGGCACGCACAATTCTCCCAAGCCCGGGAGAAAAGCGCTTCGGGGTGGTGCTCTCTCCGGGCCCTTGCCCCTGAGCCTGGGGGCGAGGCAGTGGGTCCACACTCCCAGACCAACGCAGAACCACATGCACACGTCTGTTCCTGACCCCTGCACCGGCAGAGAGCTCGGGGGAGCCAGAGTCTGTCAGGCAGCTGTTGGGCTGGCCGCCTGTGTGGGAAGGGGCAGAGCCGACCTAGGGGCAAGTTGGGCCTCTTCCTCTCCCTGCTGCCCTGAGGCTGCTGGGCCAAAGAGGTCTTGGGCATCCAGCCCCTTGCTGGTCCCTTCCCTCTGACGAGGCCCTCTGAGCTCCAGCACCTTGCAGTGTGGAGACAGCCCCTGCCAGCAACCTCCTCTCCAAGGAGGCCTCAACCGAGGCCTAGGCCCAGGGGAAAGGCACCAGCGGGGATGAGCCTGGGGAGGCGCCCGGCCATGTCTGGACCCAGTCCCCGCAGCCTGCCCCTTGGTGGGGCAGTACCCCCGGAGGCCAGGAGGGTCTGGGCAAGGCTGCCAGGGGCAGGGACACTGCTGGGTCCTGCCCCTGGCCTGTGGGGCGTCTGAGCACAACCGGCACTCTCCCGCTGGAAGACCTCCCCGGCTGCCTCCAAAGGCCGGTTTGCAAGCACTCCCGCCCGCTGTTCCCGCCAGGCACGCACAATGCTCCCAAGCCCGGGAGAAAAGCGCTTCGGGGTGGTGCTCTCTCCGGGCCCTTGCCCCTGAGCCTGGGGGACAGGCAGGGGGAACACACTCCCAGGCCAAGGCAGAACGACATGCACACGTCTGTTCCTGCCCCCTACACCGGCAGAGAGTTCGGGGGAGCCAGAGACTGCCAGGCTGCTGCTGGGCTGGCTGCCTGTGTGGGACGGGGTAGAGCCGACCTAGGGGCAAGTTGGGCCTCTTGCTCTCCCTGCTGCCCTGAGGCTGCTGGGTCAAAGAGGTCTTGGGCATCCAGCCCTTTGCTGGTCCTTTCCCTCTGACGAGGCCCTCTGAGCTCCAGCACCTTGCAGTGTGCAGACAGCCCCTGCCGGCAACCTCCTCTCCAAGGAGGCCTCAACCGAGGCCTAGGCCCAGGGGAAAGGCACCAGTGGGGATGAGCCTGGGGAGACGCCCGGGCATGTCTGGACCCAGGCCCCGCAGCCTGCCCCTTGGTGGGGCAGTACCCCCGGAGGCCAGGAAGGTCTGGGCAAGGCTGCCAGATGCAGGGACACTCCTGGGTCCTGCCCCTGGCCTGTGGGGCCTCTGAGAACAACTGGCACTCTCCCGCTGGAAGACCTCCCCGGCTGCCTCCAAAGGCTGGATTGCAAGCACTCAATCCCGCTGTTCACGCCAGCTGCGCACAATGCTCCCAAGCCCGGGAGAAAAGCATTTTGGGGTGGTGCTCACTCCGGGCTTTGGAAGACCTCCCCGGCTGCCTCCAAGGCCGGTTTGCAAGCACTTCTGCCTGCTGTTCCCGCCACCCGCGCACAATGCTCCCAAGCCCGGGAGAAAAGCGTTTCGGGGTGGTGTTCTCTCTGGGCCCAAGAAAGACCTCCCGGGCTGCCCCCAAATGCCGGTTTGCAAGCACTCCCACTCGCTGTTCCCGCCATCCGTGCAAATGCTCCAAGCCCAGGAGAAAAGCCCTTCAGGGTGGTGCTCTCTCCCGGCCCTTGGAAGACCTCCCCGGCTGCCTCCAAAGGCTGGATTTCAAGTACTCCCTCCCGCTGTCCCGCCAGCCGCACACAATGCTCCCAATCACGGGAGAAAAGCGCTTCGGGGTGGTGCTCTCTACGGGCCCTTGGAAGACCTCCCCGTTTGTCTCCAAAGGCCGGTTTGCAAGCACTCATGCCCGCTGTTCCCGCCAGCCGCGCACAATGCTCCCAAGCCTAGGAGAAAAGCGCTTCGGGGTGGTGCTCTCTCCCGGCCCTTGGAAGACCTCCCCGGCTGCCTCCAAAGGCCAGTTTGCAAGCACTCAATCCCGCTGTTCCCGCCAGCCGCGCACAATGCTCCCAAGCCCGGGAGAAAAGCGCTTCGGGGTGGTGCTCTCTCCTGGCCCTTGGAAGACCTCCCCGGCTGCCTCCAAAGGCTGGTTTTCGAGAACTCCCTCCCGCTGACCCGCCAGCCGCACACAATGCTCCCAAGCCCGGGAGAAAAGCATTTTGGGGTGGTCTCTCTCCGGGCCCTTGGAAGACTCCCCGGCTGCCTCTAAAGGCCGGTTTGCAAGCACTCATGTCCTCTGTTCCCGACAGCCGCGAACAATGCTCCCAATTCCGTGAGAAAAGTGCTTCGGGATGGTGCTCTCTCCGGGCCCTTGGAAGACCTCCCAAGCTGCCTCCAAAGGCCGGTTTGCAAGCACTCCCGCCCGCTGTTCCCGCCAGCCTCGCACAATGCTCCCAAGACCGGGAGAAAAGCGCTTCGGGGTGGTGTTCTCTCCGTGCCAATGGAGGACCTCCCTGGCTGCCCCCAAAGGCCGGTTTGCAAGCACTCCCACTCGCTGTTCCCGCCAGCCACGCACAATCCTCCAAAACCCCGGAGAAAAGCGCTTCGGGGTGGTGTTCTCTCCGTGCCCATGGAAGACCTCCCGGGGTGCCCCCAAAGGCCGGTTTGCAAGCACTCCCACTCGCTGTTCCCGCCATCCGCGCACAATGCTCCCAAGCCCGGGAGAAAAGCATTTTGGGGTGGTGCTCACACCGGGCCCTGGAAGACCTCCCCGGCTGCCTCCAAAGGACGGTTTTCAAGCACTCCTGCCTGCTGTTCCCGCCACCCGCGCACAATGCTCCCAAGCCCGGGAGAAAAGCGCTTCGGGGTGGTGCTCTCTACAGGCCCTTGGAAGACCTCCCCGGCTGCCTCCAAAGGCCGGTTTGCAAGGAATCCTTCCTGCTGTTCCCGCCATCCGCGCACAATGCTCCCAAGCCCGGGAGAAAAGCATTTTGGGGTGGTGCTCACACCGGGCCCTGGAAGACCTCCCCGGCTGCCTCCAAAGGACGGTTTTCAAGCACTCCTGCCTGCTGTTCCCGCCACCCGCGCAGAATGCTCCCAAGCGCGGGAGAAAAGCGCTTCGGGGTGGTGCTCTCTACAGGCCCTTGGAAGACCTCCCCGGCTGCCTCCAAAGGCCGGTTTGCAAGGACTCCTTCCTGCTGTTCCCGCCAGCCACGCACAATGCTCCCAAGCCCGGGAGAAAAGCATTTTGGGTTGGTGCTCACTCCGGGCCCTTGGAAGACCTCCCCGGCTGCCTGCAAAGGCCGGTTTGCAAGCACTCATGTCCGCTGTTCCCACCAGCCGCGCACAATGCTCCCAAGCCCGGGAGAAAAGCTTTTTGGGGTGGTGCTCACACCGGGCCCTGGAAGACCTCCCCGGCTGCCTCCAAAGGCCAGTTTTCAAGCACTCCTGCCTGCTGTTCCCGCCACCTGCGCACAATGCTCCTAAGCCCGGGAGAAAAGCGCTTCGGGGTGGTGCTCTCTACAGGCCCTTGGAAGACCTCCCCGGCTGCCTCCAAAGGCCGGTTTGCAAGGACTCCTTCCTGCTGTTCCCGCCAGCCACGCACAATGCTCCCAAGCCCGGGAGAGAAGCATTTTGGGGTGGTGCTCTCTACAGGCCCTTGGAAGACCACCCCGGCTGCCTCCAGTGGCCAATTTGCAAGCACTCATGCCCGCTGTTCCCACCAGCCGCGCACAATGCTCCCAAGCCCGGGAGAAAAGCTTTTTGGGGTGGTGCTCACACCGGGCCCTGGAAGACCTCCCCGGCTGCCTGCAAAGGTCGGTTTTCAAGCACTCCTGCCTGCTGTTCCCGCCACCCGCGCACAATACTCCCAAGCCCGGGAGAAAAGCCCTTCGGGGTGGTGCTCTCTACAGGCCCTTGGAAGACCTCCCCCGCTGCCTCCAAAGGCCGGTTTGCAAGCACTCCTGCCTGCTGTTCCCGCCACACGCGCACAATGCTCCCAAGCCCGGAAGAAAAGCATTTTGGGGTAGTGCTCTCTCCGGGCCCTTGGAAGACCTCCCGGGCTGCCTCCAAAGGCCGGTTTGCAAGCACTCATGTCCGCTGTTCCCGACAGCCGCGCACAATGCTCCCAAGCCCGGGAGAAAAGCATTTTGGGGTGGTGATCAGTCCGGGCCCTTGGAAGACCTCCCCGGCTGCCTCCAAAGGACAGTTTGCAAGAACTCATGCCCGCTGTTCCCGCCAGGCACGCACAATGCTCCCAAGCCCGGGAGAAAAGCGCTTCGGGGTGGTGCTCTCACCGGGCCCTTGCCCCTGAGCCTGGGGGCAATGCAGGGGGAACACACTCCAGGCCAAGGCAGAACCACATGCAAACGTCTGTTCCTGGTCCCTGCATCGGCAGAGAGCTCGGGGGAGCCAGAGTATGCCAGGCAGCTGCTGGGTTGGCGGCCTGTGTGGAAAGGGGCAGAGCCGACCTAGGGGCAAGTTGGGCCTCTTCCTCTCCCTGCTGCCCTGAGCCTGCTGGGCCATAGAGGTCTTGGGCATCCAGCCCCTTGCTCGTCCCTTCCCTCTGACGAGGCCCTCTGAGCTCAAGCACGTTGCAGTGTGGAGACAGCCCCTGCCAGCAACCTCCTCTCCAAGGAGGCCTCAACCGAGGCCTAGGCCCAGGGGAAAGGCACCAGCGGGGATGAGCCAGTGGAGGCGCACTGGCATGTCTGGACCCAGTCCCCGCAGCCTGCCCCTTGGTGGGGCAGTACCCCCGGAGGCCAGGAAGGTCTGGGCAAAGCTGCCAGGGGCAGGGACACTGCTGGGTCCTGCCCCTGGCCTGTGGGGCGTCTGAGCACAACCGGCACTCTCCCACTGGAAGACCTGCCCGGCTGCCTCCAAAGGCCGGTTTGCAAGCGCTCCCGCCCACTGTTCCCAGCAGGCGTGTACAATGCTCCCAAGCCCGGGAGAAAAGCGCTTCGGGGTGTTGCTCTCTCCGGGCCCTTGCTCCTGAGCCTGGGGGCAAGGCACGGTGTCCACAATCCCAGGCCAAGTCAGAACCACATGCACACCTCTGATCTGCCCCCTGCACCGGCAAAGAGCTCGGGGGAGCCAGAGTATGTCAGGCAGCTGCTGGGCTAGCCGCCTGTGTGGGAAGGGGCAGAGCCGACCTAGGGGCAAGTTGTGCCTCTTGCTCTCCCTGCTGCCCTGAGGCTGCTGGGCCAAAGAGGTCTTGGGCGTCCAGCCCCTTGCTGGTCCCTTCCCTCTGACGAGGCCCTCTGAGCTCCAGCACCTTGCAGTGTGGAGACAGCCCCTGCCAGCAACCTCCTCTCCAAGACGCCTAAACCGAGGCCTAGGCCCAGGGGAAAGGCACCAGTGGGGATGAGCCTGGGGAAGCGCCCGGGCATGTCTGGACCCAGTCCCCGCAGCCTGCCCCTTGGTGGGGCAGTACCCCTGAGGCCAGGAAGGTCTGGGAAATGCTGGCCAGGGGCAGGGGACCTGCTGGGTCCTGCCCCTGGCCTGTGGGGCCTCTGAGCACAACCGGCCCTCTCCCAATGGAAGACCTCCCCGGCTGCCTCCAAAGGCCGGTTTGCAAGCACTCCCTCCCACTGTTCCCACAAAGCACGCACAATGCTCCTAAGCCCGGGAGAAAAGCGCTTCGGGGTGGTGCTCTCTACAGGCCCTTGGAAGACCTCCCCGGCTGCCTCCAAAGGCCGGTTTGCAAGGACTCCTTCCTGCTGTTCCCGCCAGCCACGCACAATGCTCCCAAGCCCGGGAGAGAAGCATTTTGGGGTGGTGCTCTCTACAGGCCCTTGGAAGACCACCCCGGCTGCCTCCAGTGGCCAGTTTGCAAGCACTCATGCCCGCTGTTCCCACCAGCCGCGCACAATGCTCCCAAGCCCGGGAGAAAAGCTTTTTGGGGTGGTGCTCACACCGGGCCCTGGAAGACCTCCCCGGCTGCCTGCAAAGGTCGGTTTTCAAGCACTCCTGCCTGCTGTTCCCGCCACCCGCGCACAATACTCCCAAGCCCGGGAGAAAAGCGCTTCGGGGTGGTGCTCTCTACAGGCCCTTGGAAGACCTCCCCCGCTGCCTCCAAAGGCCGGTTTGCAAGCACTCCTGCCTGCTGTTCCCGCCACACGCGCACAATGCTCCCAAGCCCGGAAGAAAAGCATTTTGGGGTAGTGCTCTCTCCGGGCCCTTGGAAGACCTCCCGGGCTGCCTCCAAAGGCCGGTTTGCAAGCACTCATGTCCGCTGTTCCCGACAGCCGCGCACAATGCTCCCAAGCCCGGGAGAAAAGCATTTTGGGGTGGTGATCAGTCCGGGCCCTTGGAAGACCTCCCCGGCTGCCTCCAAAGGACAGTTTGCAAGAACTCATGCCCGCTGTTCCCGCCAGGCACGCACAATGCTCCCAAGCCCGGGAGAAAAGCGCTTCGGGGTGGTGCTCTCACCGGGCCCTTGCCCCTGAGCCTGGGGGCAATGCAGGGGGAACACACTCCAGGCCAAGGCAGAACCACATGCAAACGTCTGTTCCTGGTCCCTGCATCGGCAGAGAGCTCGGGGGAGCCAGAGTATGCCAGGCAGCTGCTGGGTTGGCGGCCTGTGTGGAAAGGGGCAGAGCCGACCTAGGGGCAAGTTGGGCCTCTTCCTCTCCCTGCTGCCCTGAGCCTGCTGGGCCATAGAGGTCTTGGGCATCCAGCCCCTTGCTCGTCCCTTCCCTCTGACGAGGCCCTCTGAGCTCAAGCACGTTGCAGTGTGGAGACAGCCCCTGCCAGCAACCTCCTCTCCAAGGAGGCCTCAACCGAGGCCTAGGCCCAGGGGAAAGGCACCAGCGGGGATGAGCCTGGGGAGGCGCCCGGGCATGTCTGGACCCAGTCCCCGCAGCCTGCCCCTTGGTGGGGCAGTACCCCCGGAGGCCAGGAAGGTCTGGGCAAAGCTGCCAGGGGCAGGGACACTGCTGGGTCCTGCCCCTGGCCTGTGGGGCGTCTGAGCACAACCGGCACTCTCCCACTGGAAGACCTGCCCGGCTGCCTCCAAAGGCCGGTTTGCAAGCGCTCCCGCCCACTGTTCCCAGCAGGCGTGTACAATGCTCCCAAGCCCGGGAGAAAAGCGCTTCGGGGTGTTGCTCTCTCCGGGCCCTTGCTCCTGAGCCTGGGGGCAAGGCACGGTGTCCACAATCCCAGGCCAAGTCAGAACCACATGCACACCTCTGATCTGCCCCCTGCACCGGCAAAGAGCTCGGGGGAGCCAGAGTATGTCAGGCAGCTGCTGGGCTAGCCGCCTGTGTGGGAAGGGGCAGAGCCGACCTAGGGGCAAGTTGTGCCTCTTGCTCTCCCTGCTGCCCTGAGGCTGCTGGGCCAAAGAGGTCTTGGGCGTCCAGCCCCTTGCTGGTCCCTTCCCTCTGACGAGGCCCTCTGAGCTCCAGCACCTTGCAGTGTGGAGACAGCCCCTGCCAGCAACCTCCTCTCCAAGACGCCTAAACCGAGGCCTAGGCCCAGGGGAAAGGCACCAGTGGGGATGAGCCTGGGGAAGCGCCCGGGCATGTCTGGACCCAGTCCCCGCAGCCTGCCCCTTGGTGGGGCAGTACCCCTGAGGCCAGGAAGGTCTGGGAAAGGCTGGCCAGGGGCAGGGGACCTGCTGGGTCCTGCCCCTGGCCTGTGGGGCCTCTGAGCACAACCGGCCCTCTCCCAATGGAAGACCTCCCCGGCTGCCTCCAAAGGCCGGTTTGCAAGCACTCCCGCCCACTGTTCCCACAAAGCACGCACAATGCTCCCAAGCCCGGGAGAAAAGCGCTTCGGGGTGTTGCTCTCTCCGGGCCCTTGCCCCTGAGCCTGGGGTCCAGGCAGTGGGTCCACACTCCCAGACCAAGGCAGAACCACATGCACACGTGTGTTCCTGCCCCCTACACCGGCAGAGAGCTCGGGGAAGCCAGAGACTGCCAGGCTGCTGCTGGGCTGGCTGCCTGTGTGGTACGGGGCAGAGCCGACCTAGGGGCATGTTGGGCCTCTTGCTCTCCCTGCTGCCCTGAGGCTGCTGGGTCAAAGAGGTCTTGGGCATCCAGCGCTTTGCTGGTGCCTTCCCTCTGACGAGGCCCTCTGAGCTCCAGCACCTTGCAGTGTGGAGACAGCCCCTGTCAGCAACCTCCTCTCCAAAGAGTCCTCAACCGAGGCCTACAACCAGGGGAAAGGCACCAGCGGGGATGATCCTGGGGAGGCGCACAGACATGTCTGGACCCAGTCTCCTCAGCCTGCCCCTTGGTGGGGCAGTACCCCCGGAGGCCAGGAAGGTCTGGGCAAGTCTAGCCAGGGGCAGGGGCCCTGCTGGGTCCTGACCCTGGCCTGTGGGGCCTCTGAGCACAACCGGCCCTCTCCCACTGGAAGACCTCCCCGGCTGCCTCCAAAGTCCTGTTTGCAACACTCCCGCCCGCTGTTCACGTCAGGAATGCACAAAGCTCCCAAGCCGGGGAGAAAAGCGCTTCGGTGTGGTGCTCTCTCCGGGCCCTTGCCCATGAGCCTGGGGGCAAGGCAGGGAGAACACACTCCCAGGCCAAGGCAGAACCACATGCCCACATCTGTTCCTGTCCCCTGCACCGGCAGAGAGCTTGGGGGAGCCAGAGTCTGTCAGGCAGCTGCTGGGTTGGCCGCCTGTGTGGGAAGGGGCAGAGCCGCCCTAGGGGCAAGTTGGGCCTCTTGCTCTCCCTGCTGCCCTGAGGCTGCTGGGCCAAAGATGTCTTGGGCATCCAGCCCTTTACTGGTCCCTTCTCTCTGACGAGGCTGTCTGAGCTGCAGCACCTTGCAGTGTGGAGACAGCCCCTGCCAGCAACCTCCTCTCCAAGGAGGCCTCAACCGAGGCCTAGGCCCAGGGGAAAGGCACCAGCGGGGATGAGCCAGGGGAGGCGCCCGAGCATGTCTGGACCCAGTCCCCGCAGCCTGCCCCTTGGTGGGGCAGTACCCCCGGAGGCCAGGAAGGTCTGGGCAAGGCTGGCCAGGGGCAGGGGCCCTGCTGCGTCCTGCCCTTGGCCTGTGGGGCCTCTGAGCACAACCGGCCCTCTCCCACTGGAAGACCTCCCCGGCTGCCTCCAAAGGCCGGTTTGCAAGCGCTCCCGCCCACTGTTCCCAGCAGGCGTGCACAATGCTCCTAAGCCCGGGAGAAAAGCGCTTCGGGGTGGTGCTCTCTCCGGGCCCTTGCCCCTGAGCCTGGGGGCAAGGCAGGGTGTCCACACTCCCAGGCCAAGGCAGAACCACATGCACACGACTGATCTGCCCCCTGCACTGGCAGAGAGCTCGGGGGAGCCAGAGTCTGTCAGGCAGCTGCTGGGCTGGCCGCCTGTGTGGGAAGGGGCAGAGCCGGCCTAGGGGCAAGTTGGGCCTCTTGCTCTCCCTGCTGCCCTGAGGCTGCTGGGCCAAAGAGGTCTTGGCCATCCAGCCCCTTGCTGGTCCCTTCCCTCTGATGAGGCCCTCTGAGCTCCAGCACCTTGCAGTGTGGAGACAGCCCCTGCCAGCAACCTCCTCTCCAAGGAGGCCTCAACCGAGGCCTAGGCCCAGGGGAAAGGCACCAGCGGGGATGAGCCTGGGGAGGCGCCCGGGCATGTCTGGACCCAGTCCCCGCAGCCTGCCCCTTGGTGGGGCAGTACCACCGGAGGCCAGGAAGGTCTGGGCAAGGCTGGCCAGGGGCAGGGGCCCTGCTGGGTCCTGCCCCTGGCCTGTAGGGCCTCTGAGCACAACCGGCCCTCTCCCGCTGGAAGACCTCCCCGGCTGCCTCCAAAGGCCAGTTTGCCAACACTCCTGCCCGCTGTTCCCGCCAGGCACGCACAATGCTCCCAAGCCCAGGAGAAAAGCGCTTCGGGGTGGTGGTCTCTCCGGGCCCCTGCCCCTGAGCCTGGGGGCCAGGCAGGGGATCCACAGTCCCAGGCCAAGGCAGAACCACATGCACACGTCTGTTCCTGCCCCCTCTACCGGCAGAGAGCTGGGGGGAGCCAGAGTCTGTCAGGCAGCTGCTGGGCTGGCCGCCTGTGTGGGAAGGGGCAGAGCCGACCTAGGGGCAAGTTGGGCCTCTTGCTCTCCCTGCTGCCCTGAGGCTGCTGGGCCAAAGAGGTCTTGGGCATCCAGCCCCTTGCTGGTCCCTTCCCTCTGACGAGGCCCTCTGAGCTCCAGCACCTTGCAGTGTGGAGACAGCCCCTGCCAGCAACCTCCTCTCCAAGGAGGCCTCAACCGAGGCCTAGGCCCAGGGGAAAGGCACCAGCGGGGATGAGCCAGTGGAGGCGCACGGGCATGTCTGGACCCAGTCCCCGCAGCCTGCCCCTTGGTGGGGCAGTACCCCCGGAGGCCAGGAAGGTCTGGGCAAGTCTGGCCAGGGGCAGGGGCCCTGCTGGGTCCTGCCCCTGGCCTGTGGGGCCTCTGAGCACAACCGGCCCTCTCCCACTGGAAGACCTCCCCGGCTGCCTCCAAAGGCCGGTTTGCCAACACTCCCGCCCGCTGTTCCCGCCAGGCACGCACAATGCTTCCAAGCCCGGGAGAAAAGCGCTTCGGGGTGTTGCTCTCTCCGGGCCCTTGCCCATGAGCCTGGGGTCCAGGCAGTGTGTCCACACTCCCAGACCAAGGCAGAACCACATGCACACGTCTGTTCCTGACCCCTGCACCGGCAGAGCGCTCGGGGGAGCCACAGTCTGTCAGGCAGCTGCTGGGTTGGCTGCCTGTGTGGGAAGGGGCAGAGCCGACCTAGGGGAAGTTGGGCCTCTTCCTCTCCCTGCTGCCCTGAGGCTGCTGGGCCAAAGAGGTCTTGGGTATCCAGCCCCTTGCTGGTCCCTTCCCGCTGCCGAGGCCCTCTGAGCTCCAGCACCTTGCAGTGTGGAGACAGCCCCTGCCAGCAACCTCCTCTCCAAGGAGGCCTCAACCGAGGCCTAGGCCCAGGGGAAAGGCACCAGCGGGGATGAGCCTGGGGAGGCGCCCGGGCATGTCTGGACCCAGTCCCCGCAGCCTGCCCCTTGGTGGGGTAGTAACGCCGGAGGCCAGGAGGGTCTGGGCAAGGCTGCCAGGGGCAGGGACACTGCTGGGTCCTGCCCCTGGCCTCTGGGGCGTCTGAGCACAACCGGCACTCTCCCGCTGGAAGACCTCCCTGGCTGCCTCCAAAGGCCGGTTTGCAAGCACTCCCGCCCGCTGTTCCCGCCAGGCACGCCCAATGCTACCAAGCCCGGGAGAAAAGCGCTTCGGGGTGGTGCTCTCTCCGGGCCCTTGCCCCTGAGCCTGGGGGCCAGGCAGGGGGAACACACTCCCAGGCCAAGGCAGAACGACATGCACACGTCTGTTCCTGCCCCCTACACCGGCAGAGAGCTCGGGGGAGCCAGAGACTGCCAGGCTGCTGCTGGGCTGGCTGCCTGTCTGGGATGGGGCAGAGCCGACCTAGGGGCAAGTTGGGCCTCTTGCTCTCCCTGCTGCCCTGAGGCTGCTGGGCCAAAGACGTCTTGGGCATCCAGCCCCTTACTGGTCTCTTCCCTCTGACGAGGCCCTCTGAGCTCCAGCACCTTGCACTGTGGAGACAGCCCCTGCCAGCAACCTCCTCTCCAAGGAGGCCTCAAGGGAGGCCTAGGCCCAGGGGAAAGGCACCAGCGGTGATGAGCCAGGGGAGGCGCCCGAGCATGTCTGGACCCAGTCCCCGCAGCCTGCCCCTTGGTGGGGCAGTACCCCCGGAGGCCAGGAAGGTCTGGGCAAGGCTGGCCAGGGGCAGGGGCCCTGCTGGGTCCTGCCCCTGGCCTGTGGGGCCTCTGAGCACAACCGGCCCTCTCCCACTGGAAGACCTCCCCGGCTGCCTCCAAAGGCCGGATGCAAGCGCTCCCGCCCACTGTTCCCAGCAGGCGTGCACAATGCTCCCAAGCCCGGGAGAAAAGCGCTTCAGGGTGGTGCTCTCTCTGGGCCCTTGCCCCTGAGCCTGGGGGCAAGGCAGGGTGTCCACACTCCCAGGCCAAGGCAGAACCACATGCACACGTCTGATCTGCCCCCTGCACCGGCAGAGAGCTCGGGGGAGCCAGAGTCTGTCAGGCAGCTGCTGGGCTGGCCGCCTGTGTGGGAAGGGGCAGAGCCGACCTAGGGGCAAGATGGGCCTCTTGCTCTCCCTGCTGCCCTGAGGCTGCTGGGCCAAAGAGGTCTTGGCCATCCAGCCCCTTGCTGGTCCCTTCCCTCTGACGAGGCCCTCTGAGCTCCAGCACCTTGCAGTGTGGAGACAGCCCCTGCCAGCAACCTCCTCTCCAAGGAGGCCTCAACCGAGGCCTAGGCCCAGGGGAAAGGCACGAGCGGGGATGAGCCTGGGGAGGCGCCCGGGCATGACTGGACCCAGTCCCCGCAGCCTGCCCCTTGGTGGGGCAGTACCCCCGGAGGCCAGGAAGTTCTGGGCAAGGCTGGCCAGGGGCAGGGGCCCTGCTGGGTCCTGCCCCTGGCCTGTGGGGCCTCTGAGCACAACCGGCCCTCTCCCACTGGAAGACCTCCCCGGCTGCCTCCAAAGGCCGGTTTGCCAACACTCCCGCCCGCTGTTCTCGCCAGGCACGCACAATTCTCCCAAGCCCGGGAGAAAAGCGCTTCGGTGTGTTGCTCTCTCCGGGCCCTTGCCCCTGAGTGTGGGGGCCAGGCAGTGGTTCCACACTCCCAGACCAAGGCAGAACCACATGCACACGTCTGATCTGCCCCCTGCACCGGCAGAGAGCTCGGGGGAGCCAGAGTCTCTCAGGCAGGTGCTGGGCTGGCCGCCTGTGTGGGAAGGGGCAGAGCCGACCTAGGGGCAAGTTGGGCCTCGTGCTCTCCCTGCTGCCCTGAGGCTGTTGGGCCAAAGACGTCTTGGGCATCCAGCCCCTTACTGGTCCCTTCCCTCTGACGAGGCCCTCTGAGCTCCAGCACCTTGCAGTGTGGAGACAGCCCCTGCCAGCAATCTCCTCTCCAAGGAGGCCTCAACCGAGGCCTAGGCCCAGGGGAAAGGCACCAGCGGGGTTGAGCCAGGGGAGGCGCCCGGGCATGTCTGGACCCTGTCCCCGCAGCCTGCCCCTTGGTGGGGCAGTACCCCCGGAGGCCAGGAAGGTCTGGGCAAGGCTGGCCAGGGGCAGGGGCCCTGCTGGGTCCTGCCCCTGGCCTGTGGGGCCTCTGAGCACAACCGGCCCTCTCCCACTGGAAGACCTCCCCGGCTGCCTCCAAAGGCCGGTTTGCAAGCACTCCCGCCCACTGTTCCCGCCAGGCGCACACAATGCTCCCAAGCCCGGGAGAAAAGCGCTTCGGGGTGGTGGTCTCTCCGGGCCCTTGCCCCTGAGCCTGGGGGCCAGGCAGGGGATCCACAGTCCCAGGCCAAGGCACAACAACATGCACACGTCTGTTCCTGCCCCCTCCACCGGCAGAGAGCTGGGGGGAGCCAGAGTCTGTCAGGCAGCTGCTGGGCTGGCCGCCTGTGTGGGAAGGGGCAGAGCCGACCTAGGGGCAAGTTGTGCCTCTTGCTCTCCCTGCTGCCCTGAGGCTGCTGGGCCAAAGAGGTCTTGGGCATCCAGCCCCTTGCTGGTCCCTTCCCTCTGACGAGGCCCTCTGAGCTCCAGCACCTTGCAGTGTGGAGACAGCCCCTGCCAGCAACCTCCTCTCCAAGGAGGCCTCAACCGAGGCCTAGGCCCAGGGGAAAGGCACCAGCGGGGATGAGCCAGTGGAGGCGCACGGGCATATCAGGACCCAGTCCCCGCAGCCTGCCCCTTGGTGGGGCAGTACCCCCGGAGGCCAGGAAGGTCTGGGCAAGGCTGGCCAGGGGCAGGGTCCCTGCTGGGTCCTGCTCCTGGCCTGTGGGGCCTCTGAGCACAACGGCCCTCTCCCACTGGAAGACCTCCCCGGCTGCCTCCAAAGGCGGGTTTGCCAACACTCCCGCCCGCTGTTCCCGCCAGGCACGCACAACGCTCCCAAGGCCAGGAGAAAAGCACTTCGGTGTGGTGCTCTCTCCGGGCCCTTGCCCCTGAGCCTGGGGGCAAGGCAGGGGGAACACACTCCCAGGCCAAGGCAGAACCACATGCCCACGTCTGTTCCTGTCCCCTGCACCGGCAGAGAGCTTGGGGGAGCCAGAGTCTGTCAGGCAGCTGCTGGGTTGGCCGCCTGTGTGGGAAGGGGCAGAGCCGCCCTAGGGGCAAGTTGGGCTTCTTGCTCTCCCTGCTGCCCTGAGGCTGCTGGGCCAAAGACGTCTTGGGCATCCAGCCCCTTACTGGTCCCTTCCCTCTGACGAGGCCCTCTGAGCTCCAGCACCTTGCAGTGTGGAGACAGCCCCTGCCAGCAACCTCCTCTCCAAGGAGGCCTCAACCGAGGCCTAGGCCCAGGGGAAAGGCACCAGCGGGGATGAGCCAGTGGAGGCGCCCGAGCATGTCTGGACCCAGTCCCCGCAGCCTGCCCCTTGGTGGGGCAGTACCCCCGGAGGCCAGGAAGGTCTGGGTAAGGCTGGCCAGGGGCAGGGTCCCTGCTGGGTCCTGCCCTTGGCCTGTGGGGCCTCTGAGCACAACCGGCCCTCTCCCACTGGAAGACCTCCCCGGCTGCCTCCAAAGGCCGGTTTGCAAGCGCTCCCGCCCACTGTTCCCAGCAGGCGTGCACAATGCTCCCAAGCCCGGGAGAAAAGCGCTTCGGGGTGGTGCTCTCTCCGGGCCCTTGCCCCTGAGCGTGGGGGCAAGGCAGGGTGTCCACACTCCCAGGCCAAGGCAGAACCACATGCACACGACTGATCTGCCCCCTGCACCGGCAGAGAGCTCGGGGGAGCCAGAGTCTGTCAGGCAGCTGCTGGGCTGGCCGCCTGTGTGGGAAGGGGCAGAGCCGACCTAGGGGCAAGTTGGGCCTCTTGCTCTCCCTGCTGCCCTGAGGCTGCTGGGCCAAAGAGGTCTTGGGCATCCAGCCCCTTGCTGGTCCCTTCCCTCTGATGAGGCCCTCTGAGCTCCAGCACCTTGCAGTGTGGAGACAGCCCCTGTCAGCAACCTCCTCTCCAAGGAGGCCTCAACCGAGGCCTAGGCCCAGGGGAAAGGCACCAGCGGGGATGAGCCTGGGGAGGCGCCCGGGCATGTCTGGACCCAGTCCCCGAAGCCTGCCCCTTGGTGGGGCAGTACCCCCGGAGGCCAGGAAGGTCTGGGCAAAGCTGCCAGGGGCAGGGACACTGCTGGGTCCTGCCCCTGGCCTGTGGGGCGTCTGAGCACAACCGGCACTCTCCCACTGGAAGACCTGCCCGGCTGCCTCCAAAGGCCGGTTTGCAAGCGCTCCCGCCCACTGTTCCCAGCAGGCGTGTACAATGCTCCCAAGCCCGGGAGAAAAGCGCTTCGGGGTGTTGCTCTCTCCGGGCCCTTGCTCCTGAGCCTGGGGGCAAGGCACGGTGTCCACAATCCCAGGCCAAGTCAGAACCACATGCACACCTCTGATCTGCCCCCTGCACCGGCAAAGAGCTCGGGGGAGCCAGAGTATGTCAGGCAGCTGCTGGGCTAGCCGCCTGTGTGGGAAGGGGCAGAGCCGACCTAGGGGCAAGTTGTGCCTCTTGCTCTCCCTGCTGCCCTGAGGCTGCTGGGCCAAAGAGGTCTTGGGCGTCCAGCCCCTTGCTGGTCCCTTCCCTCTGACGAGGCCCTCTGAGCTCCAGCACCTTGCAGTGTGGAGACAGCCCCTGCCAGCAACCTCCTCTCCAAGACGCCTAAACCGAGGCCTAGGCCCAGGGGAAAGGCACCAGTGGGGATGAGCCTGGGGAAGCGCCCGGGCATGTCTGGACCCAGTCCCCGCAGCCTGCCCCTTGGTGGGGCAGTACCCCTGAGGCCAGGAAGGTCTGGGAAATGCTGGCCAGGGGCAGGGGACCTGCTGGGTCCTGCCCCTGGCCTGTGGGGCCTCTGAGCACAACCGGCCCTCTCCCAATGGAAGACCTCCCCGGCTGCCTCCAAAGGCCGGTTTGCAAGCACTCCCGCCCACTGTTCCCACAAAGCACGCACAATGCTCCTAAGCCCGGGAGAAAAGCGCTTCGGGGTGGTGCTCTCTACAGGCCCTTGGAAGACCTCCCCGGCTGCCTCCAAAGGCCGGTTTGCAAGGACTCCTTCCTGCTGTTCCCGCCAGCCACGCACAATGCTCCCAAGCCCGGGAGAGAAGCATTTTGGGGTGGTGCTCTCTACAGGCCCTTGGAAGACCACCCCGGCTGCCTCCAGTGGCCAGTTTGCAAGCACTCATGCCCGCTGTTCCCACCAGCCGCGCACAATGCTCCCAAGCCCGGGAGAAAAGCTTTTTGGGGTGGTGCTCACACCGGGCCCTGGAAGACCTCCCCGGCTGCCTGCAAAGGTCGGTTTTCAAGCACTCCTGCCTGCTGTTCCCGCCACCCGCGCACAATACTCCCAAGCCCGGGAGAAAAGCGCTTCGGGGTGGTGCTCTCTACAGGCCCTTGGAAGACCTCCCCCGCTGCCTCCAAAGGCCGGTTTGCAAGCACTCCTGCCTGCTGTTCCCGCCACACGCGCACAATGCTCCCAAGCCCGGAAGAAAAGCATTTTGGGGTAGTGCTCTCTCCGGGCCCTTGGAAGACCTCCCGGGCTGCCTCCAAAGGCCGGTTTGCAAGCACTCATGTCCGCTGTTCCCGACAGCCGCGCACAATGCTCCCAAGCCCGGGAGAAAAGCATTTTGGGGTGGTGATCAGTCCGGGCCCTTGGAAGACCTCCCCGGCTGCCTCCAAAGGACAGTTTGCAAGAACTCATGCCCGCTGTTCCCGCCAGGCACGCACAATGCTCCCAAGCCCGGGAGAAAAGCGCTTCGGGGTGGTGCTCTCACCGGGCCCTTGCCCCTGAGCCTGGGGGCAATGCAGGGGGAACACACTCCAGGCCAAGGCAGAACCACATGCAAACGTCTGTTCCTGGTCCCTGCATCGGCAGAGAGCTCGGGGGAGCCAGAGTATGCCAGGCAGCTGCTGGGTTGGCGGCCTGTGTGGAAAGGGGCAGAGCCGACCTAGGGGCAAGTTGGGCCTCTTCCTCTCCCTGCTGCCCTGAGCCTGCTGGGCCATAGAGGTCTTGGGCATCCAGCCCCTTGCTCGTCCCTTCCCTCTGACGAGGCCCTCTGAGCTCAAGCACGTTGCAGTGTGGAGACAGCCCCTGCCAGCAACCTCCTCTCCAAGGAGGCCTCAACCGAGGCCTAGGCCCAGGGGAAAGGCACCAGCGGGGATGAGCCTGGGGAGGCGCCCGGGCATGTCTGGACCCAGTCCCCGCAGCCTGCCCCTTGGTGGGGCAGTACCCCCGGAGGCCAGGAAGGTCTGGGCAAAGCTGCCAGGGGCAGGGACACTGCTGGGTCCTGCCCCTGGCCTGTGGGGCGTCTGAGCACAACCGGCACTCTCCCACTGGAAGACCTGCCCGGCTGCCTCCAAAGGCCGGTTTGCAAGCGCTCCCGCCCACTGTTCCCAGCAGGCGTGTACAATGCTCCCAAGCCCGGGAGAAAAGCGCTTCGGGGTGTTGCTCTCTCCGGGCCCTTGCTCCTGAGCCTGGGGGCAAGGCACGGTGTCCACAATCCCAGGCCAAGTCAGAACCACATGCACACCTCTGATCTGCCCCCTGCACCGGCAAAGAGCTCGGGGGAGCCAGAGTATGTCAGGCAGCTGCTGGGCTAGCCGCCTGTGTGGGAAGGGGCAGAGCCGACCTAGGGGCAAGTTGTGCCTCTTGCTCTCCCTGCTGCCCTGAGGCTGCTGGGCCAAAGAGGTCTTGGGCGTCCAGCCCCTTGCTGGTCCCTTCCCTCTGACGAGGCCCTCTGAGCTCCAGCACCTTGCAGTGTGGAGACAGCCCCTGCCAGCAACCTCCTCTCCAAGACGCCTAAACCGAGGCCTAGGCCCAGGGGAAAGGCACCAGTGGGGATGAGCCTGGGGAAGCGCCCGGGCATGTCTGGACCCAGTCCCCGCAGCCTGCCCCTTGGTGGGGCAGTACCCCTGAGGCCAGGAAGGTCTGGGAAAGGCTGGCCAGGGGCAGGGGACCTGCTGGGTCCTGCCCCTGGCCTGTGGGGCCTCTGAGCACAACCGGCCCTCTCCCAATGGAAGACCTCCCCGGCTGCCTCCAAAGGCCGGTTTGCAAGCACTCCCGCCCACTGTTCCCACAAAGCACGCACAATGCTCCCAAGCCCGGGAGAAAAGCGCTTCGGGGTGGTGCTCTCTCCGGGCCCTTGCCCCTGAGCCTGGGGGCCAGGCAGGGGGAACACACTCCCAGGCCAAGGCAGAACGACATGCACACGTCTGTTCCTGCCCCCTACACCGGCAGAGAGCTCGGGGGAGCCAGAGACTGCCAGGCTGCTGCTGGGCTGGCTGCCTGTCTGGGATGGGGCAGAGCCGACCTAGGGGCAAGTTGGGCCTCTTGCTCTCCCTGCTGCCCTGAGGCTGCTGGGCCAAAGACGTCTTGGGCATCCAGCCCCTTACTGGTCTCTTCCCTCTGACGAGGCCCTCTGAGCTCCAGCACCTTGCACTGTGGAGACAGCCCCTGCCAGCAACCTCCTCTCCAAGGAGGCCTCAACCGAGGCCTAGGCCCAGGGGAAAGGCACCAGCGGTGATGAGCCAGGGGAGGCGCCCGAGCATGTCTGGACCCAGTCCCCGCAGCCTGCCCCTTGGTGGGGCAGTACCCCCGGAGGCCAGGAAGGTCTGGGCAAGGCTGGCCAGGGGCAGGGGCCCTGCTGGGTCCTGCCCCTGGCCTGTGGGGCCTCTGAGCACAACCGGCCCTCTCCCACTGGAAGACCTCCCCGGCTGCCTCCAAAGGCCGGATGCAAGCGCTCCCGCCCACTGTTCCCAGCAGGCGTGCACAATGCTCCCAAGCCCGGGAGAAAAGCGCTTCAGGGTGGTGCTCTCTCTGGGCCCTTGCCCCTGAGCCTGGGGGCAAGGCAGGGTGTCCACACTCCCAGGCCAAGGCAGAACCACATGCACACGTCTGATCTGCCCCCTGCACCGGCAGAGAGCTCGGGGGAGCCAGAGTCTGTCAGGCAGCTGCTGGGCTGGCCGCCTGTGTGGGAAGGGGCAGAGCCGACCTAGGGGCAAGATGGGCCTCTTGCTCTCCCTGCTGCCCTGAGGCTGCTGGGCCAAAGAGGTCTTGGCCATCCAGCCCCTTGCTGGTCCCTTCCCTCTGACGAGGCCCTCTGAGCTCCAGCACCTTGCAGTGTGGAGACAGCCCCTGCCAGCAACCTCCTCTCCAAGGAGGCCTCAACCGAGGCCTAGGCCCAGGGGAAAGGCACGAGCGGGGATGAGCCTGGGGAGGCGCCCGGGCATGACTGGACCCAGTCCCCGCAGCCTGCCCCTTGGTGGGGCAGTACCCCCGGAGGCCAGGAAGTTCTGGGCAAGGCTGGCCAGGGGCAGGGGCCCTGCTGGGTCCTGCCCCTGGCCTGTGGGGCCTCTGAGCACAACCGGCCCTCTCCCACTGGAAGACCTCCCCGGCTGCCTCCAAAGGCCGGTTTGCCAACACTCCCGCCCGCTGTTCTCGCCAGGCACGCACAATTCTCCCAAGCCCGGGAGAAAAGCGCTTCGGTGTGTTGCTCTCTCCGGGCCCTTGCCCCTGAGTGTGGGGGCCAGGCAGTGGTTCCACACTCCCAGACCAAGGCAGAACCACATGCACACGTCTGATCTGCCCCCTGCACCGGCAGAGAGCTCGGGGGAGCCAGAGTCTCTCAGGCAGGTGCTGGGCTGGCCGCCTGTGTGGGAAGGGGCAGAGCCGACCTAGGGGCAAGTTGGGCCTCGTGCTCTCCCTGCTGCCCTGAGGCTGTTGGGCCAAAGACGTCTTGGGCATCCAGCCCCTTACTGGTCCCTTCCCTCTGACGAGGCCCTCTGAGCTCCAGCACCTTGCAGTGTGGAGACAGCCCCTGCCAGCAATCTCCTCTCCAAGGAGGCCTCAACCGAGGCCTAGGCCCAGGGGAAAGGCACCAGCGGGGTTGAGCCAGGGGAGGCGCCCGGGCATGTCTGGACCCTGTCCCCGCAGCCTGCCCCTTGGTGGGGCAGTACCCCCGGAGGCCAGGAAGGTCTGGGCAAGGCTGGCCAGGGGCAGGGGCCCTGCTGGGTCCTGCCCCTGGCCTGTGGGGCCTCTGAGCACAACCGGCCCTCTCCCACTGGAAGACCTCCCCGGCTGCCTCCAAAGGCCGGTTTGCAAGCACTCCCGCCCACTGTTCCCGCCAGGCGCACACAATGCTCCCAAGCCCGGGAGAAAAGCGCTTCGGGGTGGTGGTCTCTCCGGGCCCTTGCCCCTGAGCCTGGGGGCCAGGCAGGGGATCCACAGTCCCAGGCCAAGGCACAACAACATGCACACGTCTGTTCCTGCCCCCTCCACCGGCAGAGAGCTGGGGGGAGCCAGAGTCTGTCAGGCAGCTGCTGGGCTGGCCGCCTGTGTGGGAAGGGGCAGAGCCGACCTAGGGGCAAGTTGTGCCTCTTGCTCTCCCTGCTGCCCTGAGGCTGCTGGGCCAAAGAGGTCTTGGGCATCCAGCCCCTTGCTGGTCCCTTCCCTCTGACGAGGCCCTCTGAGCTCCAGCACCTTGCAGTGTGGAGACAGCCCCTGCCAGCAACCTCCTCTCCAAGGAGGCCTCAACCGAGGCCTAGGCCCAGGGGAAAGGCACCAGCGGGGATGAGCCAGTGGAGGCGCACGGGCATATCAGGACCCAGTCCCCGCAGCCTGCCCCTTGGTGGGGCAGTACCCCCGGAGGCCAGGAAGGTCTGGGCAAGGCTGGCCAGGGGCAGGGTCCCTGCTGGGTCCTGCTCCTGGCCTGTGGGGCCTCTGAGCACAACGGCCCTCTCCCACTGGAAGACCTCCCCGGCTGCCTCCAAAGGCGGGTTTGCCAACACTCCCGCCCGCTGTTCCCGCCAGGCACGCACAACGCTCCCAAGGCCAGGAGAAAAGCACTTCGGTGTGGTGCTCTCTCCGGGCCCTTGCCCCTGAGCCTGGGGGCAAGGCAGGGGGAACACACTCCCAGGCCAAGGCAGAACCACATGCCCACGTCTGTTCCTGTCCCCTGCACCGGCAGAGAGCTTGGGGGAGCCAGAGTCTGTCAGGCAGCTGCTGGGTTGGCCGCCTGTGTGGGAAGGGGCAGAGCCGCCCTAGGGGCAAGTTGGGCTTCTTGCTCTCCCTGCTGCCCTGAGGCTGCTGGGCCAAAGACGTCTTGGGCATCCAGCCCCTTACTGGTCCCTTCCCTCTGACGAGGCCCTCTGAGCTCCAGCACCTTGCAGTGTGGAGACAGCCCCTGCCAGCAACCTCCTCTCCAAGGAGGCCTCAACCGAGGCCTAGGCCCAGGGGAAAGGCACCAGCGGGGATGAGCCAGTGGAGGCGCCCGAGCATGTCTGGACCCAGTCCCCGCAGCCTGCCCCTTGGTGGGGCAGTACCCCCGGAGGCCAGGAAGGTCTGGGTAAGGCTGGCCAGGGGCAGGGTCCCTGCTGGGTCCTGCCCTTGGCCTGTGGGGCCTCTGAGCACAACCGGCCCTCTCCCACTGGAAGACCTCCCCGGCTGCCTCCAAAGGCCGGTTTGCAAGCGCTCCCGCCCACTGTTCCCAGCAGGCGTGCACAATGCTCCCAAGCCCGGGAGAAAAGCGCTTCGGGGTGGTGCTCTCTCCGGGCCCTTGCCCCTGAGCGTGGGGGCAAGGCAGGGTGTCCACACTCCCAGGCCAAGGCAGAACCACATGCACACGACTGATCTGCCCCCTGCACCGGCAGAGAGCTCGGGGGAGCCAGAGTCTGTCAGGCAGCTGCTGGGCTGGCCGCCTGTGTGGGAAGGGGCAGAGCCGACCTAGGGGCAAGTTGGGCCTCTTGCTCTCCCTGCTGCCCTGAGGCTGCTGGGCCAAAGAGGTCTTGGGCATCCAGCCCCTTGCTGGTCCCTTCCCTCTGATGAGGCCCTCTGAGCTCCAGCACCTTGCAGTGTGGAGACAGCCCCTGCCAGCAACCTCCTCTCCAAGGAGGCCTCAACCGAGGCCTAGGCCCAGGGGAAAGGCACCAGCGGGGATGAGCCTGGGGAGGCGCCCGGGCATGTCTGGACCCAGTCCCCGCAGCCTGCCCCTTGGTGGGGCAGTACCCCCGGAGGCCAGGAAGGTCTGGGCAAGGCTGGCCAGGGGCAGGGGCCCTGCTGGGTCCTGCCCCTGGCCTGTAGGGCCTCTGAGCACAACCGGCCCTCTCCCGCTGGAAGACCTCCCCGGCTGCCTCCAAAGGCCAGTTTGCCAACACTCCTGCCCGCTGTTCCCGCCAGGCACGCACAATGCTCCCAAGCCCAGGAGAAAAGCGCTTCGGGGTGGTGGTCTCTCCGGGCCCCTGCCCCTGAGCCTGGGGGCCAGGCAGGGGATCCACAGTCCCAGGCCAAGGCAGAACCACATGCACACGTCTGTTCCTGCCCCCTCTACCGGCAGAGAGCTGGGGGGAGCCAGAGTCTGTCAGGCAGCTGCTGGGCTGGCCGCCTGTGTGGGAAGGGGCAGAGCCGCCCTAGGGGCAAGTTGGGCCTCTTGCTCTCCCTGCTGCCCTGAGGCTGCTGTGCCAAAGAGGTCTTGGGCATCCAGCCCCTTGCTGGTCCCTTCCCTCTGACGAGGCCCTCTGAGCTCCAGCAGCTTGCAGTGTGGAGACAGACCCTGCCAGCAACCTCCTCTCCAAGGAGGCCTCAACCGAGGCCTAGGCCCAGGGGAAAGGCACCAGCGGGGATGAGCCAGTGGAGGCGCACGGGCATATCAGGACCCAGTCCCCGCAGCCTGCCCCTTGGTGGGGCAGTACCCCCGGAGGCCAGGAAGGTCTGGGCAAGGCTGGCCAGGGGCAGGGTCCCTGCTGGGTCCTGCCCCTGGCCTGTGGGGCCTCTGAGCACAACCGGCCCACTCCCACTGGAAGACCTCCCCGGCTGCCTTCAAAGGCGGGTTTGCCAACACTCCCGCCCGCTGTTCCCGCCAGGCACGCACAACGCTCCCAAGGCCAGGAGAAAAGCGCTTCGGGGTGTTGCTCTCTCCGGGCCTTTGCCCTTGAGCCTGGGGTCCAGGCAGTGGGTCCACACTCCCAGACCAAGGCAGAACCACATGCACACGTCTGTTCCTGACCCCTGAACCGGCAGAGAGCTCGGGGGAGCCAGAGTCTATCAGGCAGCTGCTGGGTTTGCTGCCTGTGTGGGAAGGGGCAGAGCCGACCTAGGGGCAAGTTGGGCCTCTTGCTCTCCCTGCTGCCCTGAGGCTGCTGGGCCAAAGAGGTCTTGGGCATCCAGCCCCTTGCTGGTCCCTTCCCGCTGACGAGGCCCTCTGAGCTCCAGCACCTTGCAGTGTGGAGACAGCCCCTGCCAGCAACCTCCTCTCCAAGGAGGCATCAACCGAGGCCTATGCCCAGGGGAAAGGCACCAGCGGGGATGAGCCAGGGGAGGCGCCCAGGCATGTCTGGACCCAGTCCCTGCAGCCTGCCCCTTGGTGGGGCAGTACCCCCGGAGGCCAGGAAGGTCTGGGCAAGGCTGGCCAGGGGCATGGGACCTGCTGGGTCCTGCCCCTGGCCTGTGAGGCCTCTGAGCACAACCGGCCCTCTCCCACTGGAAAACCTCCACGGCTGCCTCCAAAGTCCTGTTTGCAAACACTCCCGCCCACTGTTCCCAGCAGGCTCGCACAACGCTCCCAAGCCCGGGAGAAAAGCGCTTCGGGGTGGTGCTCTCTCCGGGCCCTTGCCCCTGAGCCTGGGGGCAAGGCAGGGGGAATACACTCCCAGGCCAAGGCAGAACCACATGCCCAGGTCTGTTCCTGTCCCCTGCACCGGCAGAGAGCTTGGGGGAGCCAGAGTCTGTCAGGCAGCTGCTGAGTTGGCCGCCTGTGTGGGAAGGGGCAGAGCCGCCCTAGGGGCAAGTTGGGCCTCTTGCTCTCCCTGCTGCCCTGAGGCTGCTGGGCCAAAGAGGTCTTGGGCATCCAGCCCCTTGCTGGTCCCTTCCCTCTGACGAGGCCCTCTGAGCTCCAGCACCTTGCAGTGTGGAGACAGCCCCTGCCAGCAACCTCCTCTCCAAGGAGGCCTCAACCGAGGCCTAGGCCCAGGGGAAAGGCACCAGCAGGGATGAGCCTGGGGAGGCGCCCGGGCATGTCTGTACCCAGGCCCCGCAGCCTGCCCCTTGGTGGGGCAGTACCCCCGGAGGCCAGGAAGGTCTGGGCAAGGCTGGCCAGGGGCAGGGGCCCTGCTGCGTCCTGCCCCTGGCCTGTGGGGCCTCTGAGCACAACCGGCCCTCTCCCACTGGAAGACCTCCCCGGCTGCCTCCAAAGGCCGGTTTGCAAGCGCTCCCGCCCACTGTTCCCAGCAGGCGTGCACAATGCTCCCAAGCCCGGGAGAAAAGCGCTTCAGGGTGGTGCTCTTTCCGGGCCCTTGCCCCTGAGCCTGGGGGCAAGGCAGGGTGTCCACACTCCCAGGACAAGGCAGAACCACATGCACACGTCTGATCTGCCCCCTGCACCGGCAGAGAGCTCGGGGGAGCCAGAGTCTGTCAGGCAGCTGCTGGGCTGGCCGCCTGTGTGGGAAGGGGCAGAGCCGACCTAGGGGCAAGTTGGGCCTCTTGCTCTCCCTGCTGCCCTGAGGCTGCTGGGCCAAAGAGGTCTTGGGCATCCAGCCCCTTGCTGGTCCCTTCCCTCTGACGAGGCCCTCTGAGCTCCAGCACCTTGCAGTGTGGAGACAGCCCCTGCCAGCAACCTCCTCTCCAAGGAGGCCTCAACTGAGGCCTAGGCCCAGGGGAAAGGCACCAGCGGGGATGAGCCTGGGGAGGCGCCCGGCCATGTCTGGACCCAGTCCCCGCAGCCTGCCCCTTGGTGGGGCAGTACCCCCGGAGGCCAGGAGGGTCTGGGCAAGGCTGCCAGGGGCAGGGACACTGCTGGGTCCTGCCCCTGGCCTGTGGGGCGTCTGAGCACAACCGGCACTCTCCCGCTGGAAGACCTCCCCGGCTGCCTCCAAAGGCCGGTTTGCAAGCACTCCCGCCCGCTGTTCCCGCCAGGCACGCACAATGCTCCCAAGCCCGGGAGAAAAGCGCTTCGGGGTGGTGCTCTCTCCGGGCCCTTGCCCCTGAGCCTGGGGGACAGGCAGGGGGAACACACTCCCAGGCCAAGGCAGAACGACATGCACACGTCTGTTCCTGCCCCCTACACCGGCAGAGAGCTCGGGGGAGCCAGAGACTGCCAGGCTGCTGCTGGGCTGGCTGCCTGTCTGGGATGGGGCAGAGCCGACCTAGGGGCAAGTTGGGCCTCTTGCTCTCCCTGCTGCCCTGAGGCTGCTGGGCCAAAGACGTCTTGGGCATCCAGCCCCTTACTGGTCTCTTCCCTCTGACGAGGCCCTCTGAGCTCCAGCACCTTGCACTGTGGAGACAGCCCCTGCCAGCAACCTCCTCTCCAAGGAGGCCTCAAGGGAGGCCTAGGCCCAGGGGAAAGGCACCAGCGGTGATGAGCCAGGGGAGGCGCCCGAGCATGTCTGGACCCAGTCCCCGCAGCCTGCCCCTTGGTGGGGCAGTACCCCCGGAGGCCAGGAAGGTCTGGGCAAGGCTGGCCAGGGGCAGGGGCCCTGCTGGGTCCTGCCCCTGGCCTGTGGGGCCTCTGAGCACAACCGGCCCTCTCCCACTGGAAGACCTCCCCGGCTGCCTCCAAAGGCCGGATGCAAGCGCTCCCGCCCACTGTTCCCAGCAGGCGTGCACAATGCTCCCAAGCCCGGGAGAAAAGCGCTTCAGGGTGGTGCTCTCTCTGGGCCCTTGCCCCTGAGCCTGGGGGCAAGGCAGGGTGTCCACACTCCCAGGCCAAGGCAGAACCACATGCACACGTCTGATCTGCCCCCTGCACCGGCAGAGAGCTCGGGGGAGCCAGAGTCTGTCAGGCAGCTGCTGGGCTGGCCGCCTGTGTGGGAAGCGGCAGAGCCGACCTAGGGGCAAGATGGGCCTCTTGCTCTCCCTGCTGCCCTGAGGCTGCTGGGCCAAAGAGGTCTTGGCCATCCAGCCCCTTGCTGGTCCCTTCCCTCTGACGAGGCCCTCTGAGCTCCAGCACCTTGCAGTGTGGAGACAGCCCCTGCCAGCAACCTCCTCTCCAAGGAGGCCTCAACCGAGGCCTAGGCCCAGGGGAAAGGCACCAGCGGGGATGAGCCTGGGGAGGCGCCCGGGCATGACTGGACCCAGTCCCCGCAGCCTGCCCCTTGGTGGGGCAGTACCCCCGGAGGCCAGGAAGTTCTGGGCAAGGCTGGCCAGGGGCAGGGGGCCTGCTGGGTCCTGCCCCTGGCCTGTGGGGCCTCTGAGCACAACCGGCCCTCTCCCACTGGAAGACCTCCCCGGCTGCCTCCAAAGGCCGGTTTGCCAACACTCCCGCCCGCTGTTCTCGCCAGGCACGCACAATTCTCCCAAGCCCGGGAGAAAAGCGCTTCGGTGTGTTGCTCTCTCCGGGCCCTTGCCCCTGAGTGTGGGGGCCAGGCAGTGGTTCCACACTCCCAGACCAAGGCAGAACCACATGCACACGTCTGATCTGCCCCCTGCACCGGCAGAGAGCTCGGGGGAGCCAGAGTCTCTCAGGCAGGTGCTGGGCTGGCCGCCTGTGTGGGAAGGGGCAGAGCCGACCTAGGGGCAAGTTGGGCCTCTTGCTCTCCCTGCTGCCCTGAGGCTGTTGGGCCAAAGACGTCTTGGGCATCCAGCCCCTTACTGGTCCCTTCCCTCTGACGAGGCCCTCTGAGCTCCAGCACCTTGCAGTGTGGAGACAGCCCCTGCCAGCAATCTCCTCTCCAAGGAGGCCTCAACCGAGGCCTAGGCCCAGGGGAAAGGCACCAGCGGGGTTGAGCCAGGGGAGGCGCCCGGGCATGTCTGGACCCTGTCCCCGCAGCCTGCCCCTTGGTGGGGCAGTACCCCCGGAGGCCAGGAAGGTCTGGGCAAGGCTGGCCAGGGGCAGGGGCCCTGCTGGGTCCTGCCCCTGGCCTGTGGGGCCTCTGAGCACAACCGGCCCTCTCCCACTGGAAGACCTCCCCGGCTGCCTCCAAAGGCCGGTTTGCAAGCACTCCCGCCCACTGTTCCCGCCAGGCGCGCACAATGCTCCCAAGCCCGGGAGAAAAGCGCTTCGGGGTGGTGGTCTCTCCGGGCCCTTGCCCCTGAGCCTGGGGGCCAGGCAGGGGATCCACAGTCCCAGGCCAAGGCACAACAACATGCACACGTCTGTTCCTGCCCCCTCCACCGGCAGAGAGCTGGGGGGAGCCAGAGTCTGTCAGGCAGCTGCTGGGCTGGCCGCCTGTGTGGGAAGGGGCAGAGCCGACCTAGGGGCAAGTTGTGCCTCTTGCTCTCCCTGCTGCCCTGAGGCTGCTGGGCCAAAGAGGTCTTGGGCATCCAGCCCCTTGCTGGTCCCTTCCCTCTGACGAGGCCCTCTGAGCTCCAGCACCTTGCAGTGTGGAGACAGCCCCTGCCAGCAACCTCCTCTCCAAGGAGGCCTCAACCGAGGCCTAGGCCCAGGGGAAAGGCACCAGCGGGGATGAGCCAGTGGAGGCGCACGGGCATATCAGGACCCAGTCCCCGCAGCCTGCCCCTTGGTGGGGCAGTACCCCCGGAGGCCAGGAAGGTCTGGGCAAGGCTGGCCAGGGGCAGGGTCCCTGCTGGGTCCTGCTCCTGGCCTGTGGGGCCTCTGAGCACAACGGCCCTCTCCCACTGGAAGACCTCCCCGGCTGCCTCCAAAGGCCGGTTTGCCAACACTCCCGCCCGCTGTTCCCGCCAGGCACGCACAACGCTCCCAAGGCCAGGAGAAAAGCACTTCGGTGTGGTGCTCTCTCCGGGCCCTTGCCCCTGAGCCTGGGGGCAAGGCAGGGGGAACACACTCCCAGGCCAAGGCAGAACCACATGCCCACGTCTGTTCCTGTCCCCTGCACCAGCAGAGAGCTTGGGGGAGCCAGAGTCTGTCAGGCAGCTGCTGGGTTGGCCGCCTGTGTGGGAAGGGGCAGAGCCGCCCTAGGGGCAAGTTGGGCTTCTTGCTCTCCCTGCTGCCCTGAGGCTGCTGGGCCAAAGACGTCTTGGGCATCCAGCCCCTTACTGGTCCCTTCCCTCTGACGAGGCCCTCTGAGCTCCAGCACCTTGCAGTGTGGAGACAGCCCCTGCCAGCAACCTCCTCTCCAAGGAGGCCTCAACCGAGGCCTAGGCCCAGGGGAAAGGCACCAGCGGGGATGAGCCAGTGGAGGCGCCCGAGCATGTCTGGACCCAGTCCCCGCAGCCTGCCCCTTGGTGGGGCAGTACCCCCGGAGGCCAGGAAGGTCTGGGTAAGGCTGGCCAGGGGCAGGGTCCCTGCTGGGTCCTGCCCTTGGCCTGTGGGGCCTCTGAGCACAACCGGCCCTTTCCCACTGGAAGACCTCCCCGGCTGCCTCCAAAGGCCGGTTTGCAAGCGCTCCCGCCCACTGTTCCCAGCAGGCGTGCACAATGCTCCCAAGCCCGGGAGAAAAGCGCTTCGGGGTGGTGCTCTCTCCGGGCCCTTGCCCCTGAGCGTGGGGGCAAGGCAGGGTGTCCACACTCCCAGGCCAAGGCAGAACCACATGCACACGACTGATCTGCCCCCTGCACCGGCAGAGAGCTCGGGGGAGCCAGAGTCTGTCAGGCAGCTGCTGGGCTGGCCGCCTGTGTGGGAAGGGGCAGAGTCGACCTAGGGGCAAGTTGGGCCTCTTGCTCTCCCTGCTGCCCTGAGGCTGCTGGGCCAAAGAGGTCTTGGGCATCCAGCCCCTTGCTGGTCCCTTCCCTCTGATGAGGCCCTCTGAGCTCCAGCACCTTGCAGTGTGGAGACAGCCCCTGCCAGCAACCTCCTCTCCAAGGAGGCCTCAACCGAGGCCTAGGCCCAGGGGAAAGGCACCAGCGGGGATGAGCCTGGGGAGGCGCCCGGGCATGTCTGGACCCAGTCCCCGCAGCCTGCCCCTTGGTGGGGCAGTACCCCCGGAGGCCAGGAAGGTCTGGGCAAGGCTGGCCAGGGGCAGGGGCCCTGCTGGGTCCTGCCCCTGGCCTGTAGGGCCTCTGAGCACAACCGGCCCTCTCCCGCTGGAAGACCTCCCCGCCTGCCTCCAAAGGCCAGTTTGCCAACACTCCTGCCCGCTGTTCCCGCCAGGCACGCACAATGCTCCCAAGCCCAGGAGAAAAGCGCTTCGGGGTGGTGGTCTCTCCGGGCCCCTGCCCCTGAGCCTGGGGGCCAGGCAGGGGATCCACAGTCCCAGGCCAAGGCAGAACCACATGCACACGTCTGTTCCTGCCCCCTCTACCGGCAGAGAGCTGGGGGGAGCCAGAGTCTGTCAGGCAGCTGCTGGGCTGGCCGCCTGTGTGGGAAGGGGCAGAGCCGCCCTAGGGGCAAGTTGGGCCTCTTGCTCTCCCTGCTGCCCTGAGGCTGCTGTGCCAAAGAGGTCTTGGGCATCCAGCCCCTTACTGGTCCCTTCCCTCTGACGAGGCCCTCTGAGCTCCAGCAGCTTGCAGTGTGGAGACAGACCCTGCCAGCAACCTCCTCTCCAAGGAGGCCTCAACCGAGGCCTAGGCCCAGGGGAAAGGCACCAGCGGGGATGAGCCAGTGGAGGCGCACGGGCATATCAGGACCCAGTCCCCGCAGCCTGCCCCTTGGTGGGGCAGTACCCCCGGAGGCCAGGAAGGTCTGGGCAAGGCTGGCCAGGGGCAGGGTCCCTGCTGGGTCCTGCCCCTGGCCTGTGGGGCCTCTGAGCACAACCGGCCCACTCCCACTGGAAGACCTCCCCGGCTGCCTTCAAAGGCGGGTTTGCCAACACTCCCGCCCGCTGTTCCCGCCAGGCACGCACAACGCTCCCAAGGCCAGGAGAAAAGCGCTTCGGGGTGTTGCTCTCTCCGGGCCTTTGCCCTTGAGCCTGGGGTCCAGGCAGTGGGTCCACACTCCCAGACCAAGGCAGAACCACATGCACACGTCTGTTCCTGACCCCTGAACCGGCAGAGAGCTCGGGGGAGCCAGAGTCTATCAGGCAGCTGCTGGGTTGGCTGCCTGTGTGGGAAGGGGCAGAGCCGACCTAGGGGCAAGTTGGGCCTCTTGCTCTCCCTGCTGCCCTGAGGCTGCTGGGCCAAAGAGGTCTTGGGCATCCAGCCCCTTGCTGGTCCCTTCCCGCTGACGAGGCCCTCTGAGCTCCAGCACCTTGCAGTGTGGAGACAGCCCCTGCCAGCAACCTCCTCTCCAAGGAGGCATCAACCGAGGCCTATGCCCAGGGGAAAGGCACCAGCGGGGATGAGCCAGGGGAGGCGCCCAGGCATGTCTGGACCCAGTCCCTGCAGCCTGCCCCTTGGTGGGGCAGTACCCCCGGAGGCCAGGAAGGTCTGGGCAAGGCTGGCCAGGGGCAGGGGACCTGCTGGGTCCTGCCCCTGGCCTGTGAGGCCTCTGAGCACAACCGGCCCTCTCCCACTGGAAAACCTCCACGGCTGCCTCCAAAGTCCTGTTTGCAAACACTCCCGCCCACTGTTCCCAGCAGGCTCGCACAACGCTCCCAAGCCCGGGAGAAAAGCGCTTCAGGGTGGTGCTCTCTCCGGGCCCTTGCCCCTGAGCCTGGGGGCAAGGCAGGGGGAATACACTCCCAGGCCAAGGCAGAACCACATGCCCAGGTCTGTTCCTGTCCCCTGCACCGGCAGAGAGCTTGGGGGAGCCAGAGTCTGTCAGGCAGCTGCTGAGTTGGCCGCCTGTGTGGGAAGGGGCAGAGCCGCCCTAGGGGCAAGTTGGGCCTCTTGCTCTCCCTGCTGCCCTGAGGCTGCTGGGCCAAAGAGGTCTTGGGCATCCAGCCCCTTGCTGGTCCCTTCCCTCTGACGAGGCCCTCTGAGCTCCAGCACCTTGCAGTGTGGAGACAGCCCCTGCCAGCAACCTCCTCTCCAAGGAGGCCTCAACCGAGGCCTAGGCCCAGGGGAAATGCACCAGCAGGGATGAGCCTGGGGAGGCGCCCGGGCATGTCTGGACCCAGGCCCCGCAGCCTGCCCCTTGGTGGGGCAGTACCCCCGGAGGCCAGGAAGGTCTGGGCAAGGCTGGCCAGGGGCAGGGGCCCTGCTGCGTCCTGCCCCTGGCCTGTGGGGCCTCTGAGCACAACCGGCCCTCTCCCACTGGAAGACCTCCCCGGCTGCCTCCAAAGGCCGGTTTGCAAGCGCTCCCGCCCACTGTTCCCAGCAGGCGTGCACAATGCTCCCAAGCCCGGGAGAAAAGCGCTTCAGGGTGGTGCTCTTTCCGGGCCCTTGCCCCTGAGCCTGGGGGCAAGGCAGGGTGTCCACACTCCCAGGACAAGGCAGAACCACATGCACACGTCTGATCTGCCCCCTGCACCGGCAGAGAGCTCGGGGGAGCCAGAGTCTGTCAGGCAGCTGCTGGGCTGGCCGCCTGTGTGGGAAGGGGCAGAGCCGACCTAGGGGCAAGTTGGGCCTCTTGCTCTCCCTGCTGCCCTGAGGCTGCTGGGCCAAAGAGGTCTTGGGCATCCAGCCCCTTGCTGGTCCCTTCCCTCTGACGAGGCCCTCTGAGCTCCAGCACCTTGCAGTGTGGAGACAGCCCCTGCCAGCAACCTCCTCTCCAAGGAGGCCTCAACTGAGGCCTAGGCCCAGGGGAAAGGCACCAGCGGGGATGAGCCTGGGGAGGCGCCCGGCCATGTCTGGTCCCAGTCCCCGCAGCCTGCCCCTTGGTGGGGCAGTACCCCCGGAGGCCAGGAGGTTCTGGGCAAGGCTGCCAGGGGCAGGGACACTGCTGGGTCCTGCCCCTGGCCTGTGGGGCGTCTGAGCACAACCGGCACTCTCCCGCTGGAAGACCTCCCCGGCTGCCTCCAAAGGCCGGTTTGCAAGCACTCCCGCCCGCTGTTCCCGCCAGGCACGCACAATGCTCCCAAGCCCGGGAGAAAAGCGCTTCGGGGTGGTGCTCTCTCCGGGCCCTTGCCCCTGAGCCTGGGGGACAGGCAGGGGGAACACACTCCCAGGCCAAGGCAGAACGACATGCACACGTCTGTTCTTGCCCCCTACACCGGCAGAGAGTTCGGGGGAGCCAGAGACTGCCAGGCTGCTGCTGGGCTGGCTGCCTGTGTGGGACGGGGTAGAGCCGACCTAGGGGCAAGTTGGGCCTCTTGCTCTCCCTGCTGCCCTGAGGCTGCTGGGTCAAAGAGGTCTTGGGCATCCAGCCCTTTGCTGGTCCTTTCCCTCTGACGAGGCCCTCTGAGCTCCAGCACCTTGCAGTGTGCAGACAGCCCCTGCCGGCAACCTCCTCTCCAAGGAGGCCTCAACCGAGGCCTAGGCCCAGGGGAAAGGCACCAGCGGGGATGAGCCTGGGGAGGCGCCCGGGCATGTCTGGACCCAGTCCCCGCAGCCTGCCCCTTGGTGGGGTAGTACCCCCGGAGGCCAGGAAGGTCTGGGCAAGGCTGCCAGAGGCAGGGACACTGCTGGGTCCTGCCCCTGGCCTGTGGGGCCTCTGAGAACAACTGGCACTCTCCCGCTGGAAGACCTCCCCGGCTGCCTCCAAAGGCTGGTTTGCAAGCACTCAATCCCGCTGTTCACGCCAGCTGCGCACAATGCTCCCAAGCCCGGGAGAAAAGCATTTTGGGGTGGTGCTCACTCCGGGCTTTGGAACACCTCCCCGGCTGCCTCCAAGGCCGGTTTGCAAGCACTTCTGCCTGCTGTTCCCGCCACCCGCGCACAATGCTCCCAAGCCCGGGAGAAAAGCGTTTCGGGGTGGTGTTCTCTCTGGACCCAAGAAAGACCTCCCGGGCTGCCCCCAAATGCCGGTTTGCAAGCACTCCCACTCGCTGTTCCCGCCATCCGTGCAAATGCTCCAAGCCCAGGAGAAAAGCCCTTCAGGGTGGTGCTCTCTCCCGGCCCTTGGAAGACCTCCCCGGCTGCCTCCAAAGGCTGGATTTCAAGTACTCCCTCCCGCTGTCCCGCCAGCCGCACACAATGCTCCCAATCACGGGAGAAAAGCGCTTCGGGGTGGTGCTCTCTACGGGCCCTTGGAAGACCTCCCCGTTTGTCTCCAAAGGCCGGTTTGCAAGCACTCATGCCCGCTGTTCCCGCCAGCCGCGCACAATGCTCCCAAGCCTAGGAGAAAAGCGCTTCGGGGTGGTGCTCTCTCCCGGCCCTTGGAAGACCTCCCCGGCTGCCTCCAAAGGCCGGTTTGCAAGCACTCAATCCCGCTGTTCCCGCCAGCCGCGCACAATGCTCCCAAGCCCGGGAGAAAAGCGCTTCGGGGTGGTGCTCTCTCCCGGCCCTTGGAAGACCTCCCCGGCTGCCTCCAAAGGCTGGTTTTCAAGAACTCCCTCCCGCTGACCCGCCAGCCGCACACAATGCTCCCAAGCCCGGGAGAAAAGCATTTTGAGGTGGTCTCTCTCCGGGCCCTTGGAAGACTCCCCGGCTGCCTCTAAAGGCCGGTTTGCAAGCACTCATGTCCTCTGTTCCCGACAGCCGCGAACAATGCTCCCAATTCCGTGAGAAAAGTGCTTCGGGATGGTGCTCTCTCCGGGCCCTTGGAAGACCTCCCAAGCTGCCTCCAAAGGCCGGTTTGCAAGCACTCCCGCCCGCTGTTCCCGCCAGCCTCGCACAATGCTCCCAAGACCGGGAGAAAAGCGCTTCGGGGTGGTGTTCTCTCCGTGCCAATGGAGGACCTCCCTGGCTGCCCCCAAAGGCCGGTTTGCAAGCACTCCCACTCGCTGTTCCCGCCAGCCACGCACAATCCTCCAAAACCCCGGAGAAAAGCGCTTCGGGGTGGTGTTCTCTCCGTGCCCATGGAAGACCTCCCGGGGTGCCCCCAAAGGCCGGTTTGCAAGCACTCCCACTCGCTGTTCCCGCCATCCGCGCACAATGCTCCCAAGCCCGGGAGAAAAGCATTTTGGGGTGCTGCTCACACCGGGCCCTGGAAGACCTCCCTGGCTGCCTCCAAAGGACGGTTTTCAAGCACTCCTGCCTGCTGTTCCCGCCACCCGCGCACAATAATCCCAAGCCCGGGAGAAAAGCGCTTCGGGGTGGTGCTCTCTACAGGCCCTTGGAAGACCTCCCGGGCTGCCTCCAAAGGCCGGTTTGCAAGGACTCCTTCCTGCTGTTCCCGCCATCCGCGCACAATGCTCCCAAGCCCGGGAGAAAAGCATTTTGGGGTGGTGCTCACACCGGGCCCTGGAAGACCTCCCCGGCTGCCTCCAAAGGACGGTTTTCAAGCACTCCTGCCTGCTGTTCCCGCCACCCGCGCAAAATGCTCCCAAGCCCGGGAGAAAAGCGCTTCGGGGTGGTGCTCTCTACAGGCCCTTGGAAGACCTCCCCGGCTGCCTCCAAAGGCTGGTTTGCAAGGACTCCTTCCTGCTGTTCCCGCCAGCCACGCACAATGCTCCCAAGCCCGGGAGAAAAGCATTTTGGGGTGGTGCTCACACCGGGCCCTGGAAGACCTCCCCGGCTGCCTCCAAAGGACGGTTTTCAAGCACTCCTGCCTGCTGTTCCCGCCACCCGCGCAGAATGCTCCCAAGCGCGGGAGAAAAGCGCTTCGGGGTGGTGCTCTCTACAGGCCCTTGGAAGACCTCCCCGGCTGCCTGCAAAGGCCGGTTTGCAAGGACTCCTTCCTGCTGTTCCCGCCAGCCACGCACAATGCTCCCAAGCCCGGGAGAGAAGCATTTTGGGGTGGTGCTCTCTACAGGCCCTTGGAAGACCTCCCCGGCTGCCTCCAGTGGCCAGTTTGCAAGCACTCATGCCCGCTGTTCCCACCAGCCGCGCACAATGCTCCCAAGCCCGGGAGAAAAGCTTTTTGGGGTGGTGTTCACACCGGGCCCTGGAAGACCTCCCCGGCTGCCTGCAAAGGCCGGTTTTCAAGCACTCCTGCCTGCTGTTCCTGCCACCCGCGCACAATACTCCCAAGCCCGGGAGAAAAGCGCTTCGGGGTGGTGCTCTCTACAGGCCCTTGGAAGACCTCCCCCGCTGCCTCCAGTGGCCAGTTTGCAAGCACTCATGCCCGCTGTTCCCACCAGCCGCGCACAATGCTCCCAAGCCCGGGAGAAAAGCTTTTTGGGGTGGTGTTCACACCGGGCCCTGGAAGACCTCCCCGGCTGCCTGCAAAGGCCGGTTTTCAAGCACTCCTGCCTGCTGTTCCTGCCACCCGCGCACAATACTCCCAAGCCCGGGAGAAAAGCGCTTCGGGGTGGTGCTCTCTACAGGCCCTTGGAAGACCTCCCCCGCTGCCTCCAAAGGCCGGTTTGCAAGGACTCCTTCCTGCTGTTCCCGCCAGCCACGCACAATGCTCCCAAGCCCGGGAGAAAAGTGCTTCGGGGTGGTGATCTCTCCGGGCCCTTGGAAGTCGTCCCCGGCTGCCTCCAAAGGCCGGTTTGCAAGCACTCATGCCCGTTGTTCCCACCAGCCGCGCACAATGCTCCCAAGCCCGGGAGAAAAGCATTTTGGGGTGGTGCTCACTCCGGGCCCTTGGAAGACCTCCCCGGCTGCCTCCAAAGGCCAGTTTGCAAGCAGTCCTGCCTGCTGTTCCCGCCAGCCGCGCACAATGCTCCCAAGCCCGGGAGAAAAGCGCTTCGGGGTGGTGCTCTCTCCGGGCCCTTGGAAGACGTCCCCGGCTGCCTCCAAAGGCCGGTTGGCAAGCACTCATGCCCGTTGTTCCCACCAGCCGCGCACAATGCTCCCAAGCCCGGGAGAAAAGCATTTTGGGGTGGTGCTCACTCCGGGCCCTTGGAAGACCTCCCCGGCTGCCTCCAAAGGCCAGTTTGCAAGCAGTCCTGCCTGCTGTTCCCGCCAGCCGCGCACAATGTTCCCAAGCCCGGGAGAAAAGCGCTTCGGGGTGGTGCTCTCTCCGGGCACTTTCAAGACCTCCCCGGCTGCCTCCAAAGGCCGGTTTGTAAGTACTCATTCCCGCTGCTTCCGCCAGCCACGCACAATGCTCCCAAGCCCGGGAGAAAAGCATTTTGGGGTGGTGCTCTCTCCGGGCCCTTGGAAGACCTCCCGGGCTGCCTCCAAAGGCCGGTTTGCAAGCATTCATGTCCGTTGTTCCCGACAGCCGCGCACAATGCTCCCAAGCCCGAGAGAAAAGCATTTTGGGGTGGTGATCAGTCCGGCCCTTGGAAGATCTCCCCGGCTGCCTCCAAAGGACAGTTTGCAAGCACTCATGCCCGCTGTTCCCGCCAGCCGAGCACAATGCTCCCAAGACCGTGAGAAAAGCGCTTCGGGGTGGTGTTCTCTCAGGGACCATGGAGGACCTCCCCGGCTGCCCCCAAAGGCCGGTTTGCAAGCATTCCCACTCGCTGTTCCCGCCAGGCACACACAATGTTCCAAAACCCCGGAGAAAAGCGCTTCGGGGTGGTGGTCTCTCCGGGCCCCTGCCCCTGAGCCTGGGGGCCAGGCAGGGGATCCACAGTCCCAGGCCAAGGCAGAACCACATGCACACGTCTGTTCCTGCCCCATCCACCGGCAGAGAGCTGGGGGGAGCCAGAGTCTGTCAGGCAGCTGCTGGGCTGGCCGCCTGTGTGGGAAGGGGCAGAGCCGACCTAGGGGCAAGTTGGGCCTCTTGCTCTCCCTGCTGCCCTGAGGCTGCTGGGCCAAAGAGGTCTTGGGCATCCAGCCCCTTGCTGGTCCCTTCCCTCTGACGAGGCCCTCTGAGCTCCAGCACCTTGCAGTGTGGAGACAGCCCCTGCCAGCAACCTCCTCTCCAAGGAGGCCTCAACCGAGGCCTAGGCCCAGGGGAAAGGCACCAGCGGAGATGAGCCAGTGGAGGCGCACGGGCATGTCTGGACCCAGTCCCCGCAGCCTGCCCCTTGGTGGGGCAGTACCCCCGGAGGCCAGGAAGGTCTGGGTAAGGCTGCGAGGGGCAGGGGCCCTGCTGGGTCGTGCCCCTGGCCTGTGGGGCGTCTGAGCACAACCGGCACTCTCCCGCTGGAAGACCTCCCCGTCTGCCTCCAAAGGCCGGTTTGCAAGCACTCCCGCCCGCTGTTCCCGCCAGGCACGCACAATGCTCCCAAGCCCGGGAGAAAAGCGCTTCGGGGTGGTGCTCTTTCCGGGCCCTTGCCCCTGAGCCTGGGGGCCAGGCAGTTGGAACACACTCCCAGGCCAATGCAGAACGACATGCACACGTCTGTTCCTGCCCCCTACACCGGCAGAGAGCTCGGGAGAGCCAGAGACTGCCAGGCTGCTGCTGGGCTGGCTGCCTGTGTGGGACGGGGCAGAGCCGACCTAGGGGCAAGTTGGGCCTCTTGCTCTCCCTGCTGCCCTGAGGCTGCAGGGCCAAAGACGTCTTGGGCATCCAGCCCCTTACTGGTCCCTTCCCTCTGACGAGGCCCTCTGAGCTCCAGCACCTTGCAGTGTGGAGACAGCCCCTGCCAGCAATCTCCTCTCCAAGGAGGCCTCAACCGAGGCCTAGGCCCAGGGGAAAGGCACCAGCGGGGTTGAGCCAGGGGAGGCGCCCGGGCATGTCTGGACCCTGTCCCCGCAGCCTGCCCCTTGGTGGGGCAGTACCCCCGGGGGCCAGGAAGGTCTGGGCAAGGCTGGCCAGGGGCAGGGGCCCTGCTGGGTCCTGCCCCTGGCCTGTGGGGCCTCTGAGCACAACCGGCCCTCTCCCACTGGAAGACCTCCCCGGCTGCCTCCAAAGGCCGGTTTGCAAGCACTCCCGCCCACTGTTCCCGCCAGGCGCGCACAATGCTCCCAAGCCCGGGAGAAAAGCGCTTCGGGGTGGTGGTCTCTCCGGGCCCTTGCCCCTGAGCCTGGGGGCCAGGCAGGGGATCCACAGTCCCAGGCCAAGGCAGAACCACATGCACACGTCTGTTCCTGCCCCATCCACCGGCAGAGAGCTGGGGGGAGCCAGAGTCTGTCAGGCAGCTGCTGGGCTGGCCGCCTGTGTGTGAAGGGGCAGAGCCGACCTAGGGGCAAGTTGGGCCTCTTGCTCTCCCTGCTGCCCTGAGGCTGCTGGGCCAAAGAGGTCTTGGGCATCCAGCCCCTTGCTGGTCCCTTCCCTCTGACGAGGCCCTCTGAGTTCCAGCACCTTGCAGTGTGGAGACAGCCCCTGCCAGCAACCTCCTCTCCAAGGAGGCCTCAACCGAGGCCTAGGCCCAGGGGAAAGGCACCAGCGGGGATGAGCCAGTGGAGGGGCCCGGGCATGTCTGGACCCAGTCCCCGCAGCCTGCCCCTTGGTGGGGCAGTACCCCCGGAGGCCAGGAAGGTCTGGGCAAGGCTGGCCAGGGTCAGGGTCCCTGCTGGGTCCTGCCCCTGGCCTGTGGGGCCTCTGAGCACAACCGGCCCTCTCCCACTGGAAGACCTCCCCGGCTGCCTTCAAAGGCGGGTTTGCCAACACTCCCGCCCGCTGTTCCCGCCAGGCACGCACAACGCTCCCAAGGCCAGGAGAAAAGCGCTTCGGGGTGTTGCTCTCTCCGGGCCCTTGCCCCTGAGCCTGGGGTCCAGGCAGTGGGTCCACACTCCCAGACCAAGGCAGAACCACATGCACACGTCTGTTCCTGACCCGTGAACCGGCAGAGAGCTCGGGGGAGCCAGAGTCTATCAGGCAGCTGCTGGGTTGGCTGCCTGTGTGGGAAGGGGCAGAGCCGACCTAGGGGCAAGTTGGGCCTCTTGCTCTCCCTGCTGCCCTGAGGCTGCTGGGCCAAAGAGGTCTTGGGCATCCAGCCCCTTGCTGGTCCCTTCCCGCTGACGAGGCCCTCTGAGCTCCAGCACCTTGCAGTGTGGAGACAGCCCCTGCCAGCAACCTCCTCTCCAAGGAGGCATCAACCGAGGCCTATGCCCAGGGGAAAGGCACCAGCGGGGATGAGCCTGGGGAGGCGCCCAGGCATGTCTGGACCCAGTCCCCGCAGCCTGCCCCTTGGTGGGGCAGTACCCCCGGAGGCCAGGAAGGTCTTGGCAAGGCTGGCCAGGGGCAGGGGACCTGCTGGGTCCTGCCCCTGGCCTGTGAGGCCTCTGAGCACAACCGGCCCTCTCCCACTGGAAGACCTCCACGGCTGCCTCCAAAGTCGTGTTTGCAAACACTCCCGCCCGCAGTTCACGCCAGGCTCGCACAATGCTCCCAAGCCCGGGAGAAAAGCGCTTCGGGGTGTTGCTCTCTCCGGGCCCTTGCCCCTGAGCCTGGGGGCAAGGCAGGGGGAACACACTCCCAGGCCAAGGCAGAACCACATGCCCACGTCTGTTCCTGTCCCCTGCACCGGCAGAGAGCTTGGGGGAGCCAGAGTCTGTCAGGCAGCTGCTGAGTTGGCCGCCTGTGTGGGAAGGGGCAGAGCCGCCCTAGGGGCAAGTTGGGCCTCTTGCTCTCCCTGCTGCCCTGAGGCTGCTGGGCCAAAGACGTCTTGGGCATCCAGCCCCTTACTGGTCCCTTCCCTCTGACGAGGCCCTCTGAGCTCCAGCACCTTGCAGTGTGGAGACAGCCCCTGCCAGCAACCTCCTCTCCAAGGAGGCCTCAACCGAGGCCTAGGCCCAGAGGAAAGGCACCAGCGGGGATGAGCCTGGGGAGGCGCCCGGGCATGTCTGGACACAGGCCCCGCAGCCTGCCCCTTGGTGGGGCAGTACCCCCGGAGGCCAGGAAGGTCTGGGCAAGGCTGGCCAGGGGCAGGGGCCCTGCTGCGTCCTGCCCCTGGCCTGTGGGGCCTCTGAGCACAACCGGCCCTCTCCCACTGGAAGACCTCCCCGGCTGCCTCCAAAGGCCGGTTTGCAAGCGCTCCCGCCCACTGTTCCCAGCAGGCGTGCACAATGCTCCCAAGCCCGGGAGAAAAGCGCTTCAGGGTGGTGCTCTCTCCGGGCCCTTGCCCCTGAGCGTGGGGGCGAGGCAGTGGGTCCACACTCCCAGACCAACGCAGAACCACATGCACACGTCTGTTCCTGACCCCTGCACCGGCAGAGAGCTCGGGGGAGCCAGAGTCTGTCAGGCAGCTGCTGGGCTGGCCGCCTGTGTGGGAAGGGGCAGAGCCGACCTAGGGGCAAGTTGGGCCTCTTCCTCTCCCTGCTGCCCTGAGGCTGCTGGGCCAAAGAGGTCTTGGGCATCCAGCCCCTTGCTGGTCCCTTCCCTCTGACGAGGCCCTCTGAGCTCCAGCACCTTGCAGTGTGGAGACAGCCCCTGCCAGCAACCTCCTCTCCAAGGAGGCATCAACTGAGGCCTAGGCCCAGGGGAAAAGCACCAGTGGGGATGAGCCTGGGGAGGCGCCCGGCCATGTCTGGACCCAGTCCCCGCAGCCTGCCCCTTGGTGGGGCAGTAGCCCCGGAGGCCAGGAGGGTCTGGGCAAGGCTGCCAGGGGCAGGGACACTGCTGGGTCCTGCCCCTGGCCTGTGGGGCGTCTGAGCACAACCGGCACTCTCCCGCTGGAAGACCTCCCCGGCTGCCTCCAAAGGCCGGTTTGCAAGCACTCCCGCCCGCTGTTCCCGCCAGGCACGCACAATGCTCCCAAGCCCGGGAGAAAAGCGCTTCGGGGTGGTGCTCTCTCCGGGCCCTTGCCCCTGAGCCTGGGGGACAGGCAGGGGGAACACACTTCCAGGCCAAGGCAGAACGACATGCACACGTCTGTTCCTGCCCCCTACACCGGCAGAGAGTTCGGGGGAGCCAGAGACTGCCAGGCTGCTGCTGGGCTGGCTGCCTGTGTGGGACGGGGTAGAGCCGACCTAGGGGCAAGTTGGGCCTCTTGCTCTCCCTGCTGCCCTGAGGCTGCTGGGTCAAAGAGGTCTTGGGCATCCAGCCCTTTGCTGGTCCTTTCCCTCTGACGAGGCCCTCTGAGCTCCAGCACCTTGCAGTGTGCAGACAGCCCCTGCCGGCAACCTCCTCTCCAAGGAGGCCTCAACCGAGGCCTAGGCCCAGGGGAAAGGCACCAGCGGGGATGAGCCTGGGGAGGCGCCCGGGCATGTCTGGACCCAGGCCCCGCAGCCTGCCCCTTGGTGGGGTAGTACCCCCGGAGGCCAGGAAGGTCTGGGCAAGGCTGCCAGAGGCAGGGGCCCTGCTGGGTCCTGCCCCTGGCCTGTGGGGCCTCTGAGAACAACTGGCACTCTCCCGCTGGAAGACCTCCCCGGCTGCCTCCAAAGGCTGGTTTGCAAGCACTCAATCCCGCTGTTCACGCCAGCTGCGCACAATGCTCCCAAGCCCGGGAGAAAAGCATTTTGGGGTGGTGCTCACTCCGGGCTTTGGAAGACCTCCCCGGCTGCCTCCAAGGCCGGTTTGCAAGCACTTCTGCCTGCTGTTCCCGCCACCCGCGCACAATGCTCCCAAGCCCGGGAGAAAAGCGTTTCGGGGTGGTGTTCTCTCTGGACCCAAGAAAGACCTCCCGGGCTGCCCCCAAATGCCGGTTTGCAAGCACTCCCACTCGCTGTTCCCGCCATCCGTGCAAATGCTCCAAGCCCAGGAGAAAAGCCCTTCAGGGTGGTGCTCTCTCCCGGCCCTTGGAAGACCTCCCCGGATGCCTCCAAAGGCTGGATTTCAAGTACTCCCTCCCGCTGTCCCGCCAGCCGCACACAATGCTCCCAATCACGGGAGAAAAGCGCTTCGGGGTGGTGCTCTCTACGGGCCCTTGGAAGACCTCCCCGTTTGTCTCCAAAGGCCGGTTTGCAAGCACTCATGCCCGCTGTTCCCGCCAGCCGCGCACAATGCTCCCAAGCCTAGGAGAAAAGCGCTTCGGGGTGGTGCTCTCTCCCGGCCCTTGGAAGACCTCCCCGGCTGCCTCCAAAGGCCAGTTTGCAAGCACTCAATCCCGCTGTTCCCGCCAGCCGCGCACAATGCTCCCAAGCCCGGGAGAAAAGCGCTTCGGGGTGGTGCTCTCTCCTGGCCCTTGGAAGACCTCCCCGGCTGCCTCCAAAGGCTGGTTTTCGAGAACTCCCTCCCGCTGACCCGCCAGCCGCACACAATGCTCCCAAGCCCGGGAGAAAAGCATTTTGGGGTGGTCTCTCTCCGGGCCCTTGGAAGACTCCCCGGCTGCCTCTAAAGGCCGGTTTGCAAGCACTCATGTCCTCTGTTCCCGACAGCCGCGAACAATGCTCCCAATTCCGTGAGAAAAGTGCTTCGGGATGGTGCTCTCTCCGGGCCCTTGGAAGACCTCCCAAGCTGCCTCCAAAGGCCGGTTTGCAAGCACTCCCGCCCGCTGTTCCCGCCAGCCTCGCACAATGCTCCCAAGACCGGGAGAAAAGCGCTTCGGGGTGGTGTTCTCTCCGTGCCAATGGAGGACCTCCCTGGCTGCCCCCAAAGGCCGGTTTGCAAGCACTCCCACTCGCTGTTCCCGCCAGCCACGCACAATCCTCCAAAACCCCGGAGAAAAGCGCTTCGGGGTGGTGTTCTCTCCGTGCCCATGGAAGACCTCCCGGGGTGCCCCCAAAGGCCGGTTTGCAAGCACTCCCACTCGCTGTTCCCGCCATCCGCGCACAATGCTCCCAAGCCCGGGAGAAAAGCATTTTGGGGTGGTGCTCACTCCGGGCCCTTGGAAGACCTCCCCGGCTGCCTCCAAATGCCAGTTTGCAAGCAGTCCTGCCTGCTGTTCCCGCCAGCTGCGCACAATGTTCCCAAGCCCGGGAGAAAAGCGCTTCGGGGTGGTGCTCTCTCCGGGCACTTTCAAGACCTCCCCGGCTGCCTCCAAAGGCCGGTTTGCAAGGACTCCTTCCTGCTGTTCCCGCCATCCGCGCACAATGCTCCCAAGCCCGGGAGAAAAGCATTTTGGGGTGGTGCTCTCTCCGGGCCCTTGGAAGACCTCCCGGGCTGCCTCCAAAGGCCGGTTTGCAAGCATTCATGTCCGTTGTTCCCGACAGCCGCGCACAATGCTCCCAAGCCCGAGAGAAAAGCATTTTGGGGTGGTGATCAGTCCGGCCCTTGGAAGACCTCCCCGGCTGCCTCCAAAGGACAGTTTGCAAGCACTCATGCCCGCTGTTCCCGCCAGCCGCGCACAATGCTCCCAAGACCGTGAGAAAAGCGCTTCGGGGTGGTGTTCTCTCAGGGACCATGGAGGACCTCCCCGGCTGCCCCCAAAGGCCGGTTTGCAAGCATTCCCACTCGCTGTTCCCGCCAGGCACACACAATGTTCCAAAACCCCGGAGAAAAGCGCTTCGGGGTGGTGGTCTCTCCGGGCCCCTGCCCCTGAGCCTGGGGGCCAGGCAGGGGATCCACAGTCCCAGGCCAAGGCAGAACCACATGCACACGTCTGTTCCTGCCCCCTCCACCGGCAGAGAGCTGGGGGGAGCCAGAGTCTGTCAGGCAGCTGCTGGGCTGCCCGCCTGTGTGGGAAGGGGCAGAGCCGACCTAGGGGCAAGTTGGGCCTCTTGCTCTCCCTGCTGCCCTGAGGCTGCTGGGCGAAAGAGGTCTTGGGCATCCAGCCCCTTGCTGGTCCCTTCCCTCTGACGAGGCCCTCTGAGCTCCAGCACCTTGCAGTGTGGAGACAGCCCCTGCCAGCAACCTCCTCTCCAAGGAGGCCTCAACAGAGGCCTAGGCCAGGGGAAAGGCACCAGCGGAGATGAGCCAGTGGAGGCGCACGGGCATGTCTGGACCCAGTCCCCGCAGCCTGCCCCTTGGTGGGGCAGTACCCCCGGAGGCCAGGAAGGTCTGGGTAAGGCTGCGAGGGGCAGGGGCCCTGCTGGGTCGTGCCCCTGGCCTGTGGGGCGTCTGAGCACAACCGGCACTCTCCCGCTGGAAGACCTCCCCGGCTGCCTGCAAAGGCCGGTTTGCAAGTACTCCTTCCTGCTGTTCCCGCCAGCCACGCACAATGCTCCCAAGCCCGGGAGAGAAGCATTTTGGGGTGGTGCTCTCTACAGGCCCTTGGAAGACCTCCCCGGCTGCCTCCAGTGGCCAGTTTGCAAGCACTCATGCCCGCTGTTCCCACCAGCCGCGCACAATGCTCCCAAGCCCGGGAGAAAAGCTTTTTGGGGTGGTGTTCACACCGGGCCCTGGAAGACCTCCCCGGCTGCCTGCAAAGGCCGGTTTTCAAGCACTCCTGCCTGCTGTTCCTGCCACCCGCGCACAATACTCCCAAGCCCGGGAGAAAAGCGCTTCGGGGTGGTGCTCTCTACAGGCCCTTGGAAGACCTCCCCCGCTGCCTCCAAAGGCCGGTTTGCAAGGACTCCTTCCTGCTGTTCCCGCCAGCCACGCACAATGCTCCCAAGCCCGGGAGAAAAGTGCTTCGGGGTGGTGATCTCTCCGGGCCCTTGGAAGTCGTCCCCGGCTGCCTCCAAAGGCCGGTTTGCAAGCACTCATGCCCGTTGTTCCCACCAGCCGCGCACAATGCTCCCAAGCCCGGGAGAAAAGCATTTTGGGGTGGTGCTCACTCCGGGCCCTTGGAAGACCTCCCCGGCTGCCTCCAAAGGCCAGTTTGCAAGCAGTCCTGCCTGCTGTTCCCGCCAGCCGCGCACAATGCTCCCAAGCCCGGGAGAAAAGCGCTTCGGGGTGGTGCTCTCTCCGGGCCCTTGGAAGACGTCCCCGGCTGCCTCCAAAGGCCGGTTTGCAAGCACTCATGCCCGTTGTTCCCACCAGCCGCGCACAATGCTCCCAAGCCCGGGAGAAAAGCATTTTGGGGTGGTGCTCACTCCGGGCCCTTGGAAGACCTCCCCGGCTGCCTCCAAAGGCCAGTTTGCAAGCAGTCCTGCCTGCTGTTCCCGCCAGCCGCGCACAATGTTCCCAAGCCCGGGAGAAAAGCGCTTCGGGGTGGTGCTCTCTCCGGGCACTTTCAAGACCTCCCCGGCTGCCTCCAAAGGCCGGTTTGAAAGTACTCATTCCCGCTGCTTCCACCAGCCACGCACAATGCTCCCAAGCCCGGGAGAAAAGCATTTTGGGGTGGTGCTCTCTCCGGGCCCTTGGAAGACCTCCCGGGCTGCCTCCAAAGGCCGGTTTGCAAGCATTCATGTCCGTTGTTCCCGACAGCCGCGCACAATGCTCCCAAGCCCGAGAGAAAAGCATTTTGGGGTGGTGATCAGTCCGGCCCTTGGAAGATCTCCCCGGCTGCCTCCAAAGGACAGTTTGCAAGCACTCATGCCCGCTGTTCCCGCCAGCCGCGCACAATGCTCCCAAGACCGTGAGAAAAGCGCTTCGGGGTGGTGTTCTCTCAGGGACCATGGAGGACCTCCCCGGCTGCCCCCAAAGGCCGGTTTGCAAGCATTCCCACTCGCTGTTCCCGCCAGGCACACACAATGTTCCAAAACCCCGGAGAAAAGCGCTTCGGGGTGGTGGTCTCTCCGGGCCCCTGCCCCTGAGCCTGGGGGCCAGGCAGGGGATCCACAGTCCCAGGCCAAGGCAGAACCACATGCACACGTCTGTTCCTGCCCCATCCACCGGCAGAGAGCTGGGGGGAGCCAGAGTCTGTCAGGCAGCTGCTGGGCTGGCCGCCTGTGTGGGAAGGGGCAGAGCCGACCTAGGGGCAAGTTGGGCCTCTTGCTCTCCCTGCTGCCCTGAGGCTGCTGGGCGAAAGAGGTCTTGGGCATCCAGCCCCTTGCTGGTCCCTTCCCTCTGACGAGGCCCTCTGAGCTCCAGCACCTTGCAGTGTGGAGACAGCCCCTGCCAGCAACCTCCTCTCCAAGGAGGCCTCAACCGAGGCCTAGGCCAGGGGAAAGGCACCAGCGGAGATGAGCCAGTGGAGGCGCACGGGCATGTCTGGACCCAGTCCCCGCAGCCTGCCCCTTGGTGGGGCAGTACCCCCGGAGGCCAGGAAGGTCGGGGCAAGGCTGCGAGGGGCAGGGGCCCTGCTGGGTCGTGCCCCTGGCCTGTGGGGCGTCTGAGCACAACCGGCACTCTCCCGCTGGAAGACCTCCCCGTCTGCCTCCAAAGGCCGGTTTGCAAGCACTCCCGCCCGCTGTTCCCGCCAGGCACGCACAATGCTCCCAAGCCCGGGAGAAAAGCGCTTCGGGGTGGTGCTCTCTCCGGGCCCTTGCCCCTGAGCCTGGGGGCCAGGCAGGGGATCCACAGTCCCAGGCCAAGGCACAACAACATGCACACGTCTGTTCCTGCCCCCTCCACCGGCAGAGAGCTGGGGGGAGCCAGAGTCTGTCAGGCAGCTGCTGGGCTGGCCGCCTGTGTGGGAAGGGGCAGAGCCGACCTAGGGGCAAGTTGGGCCTCTTGCTCTCCCTGCTGCCCTGAGGCTGCTGGGCCAAAGAGGTCTTGGGCATCCAGCCCCTGGCTGGTCCCTTCCCTCTGACGAGGCCCTCTGAGCTCCAGCACCTTGCAGTGTGGAGACAGACCCTGCCAGCAACCTCCTCTCCAAGGAGGCCTCAACCGAGGCCTAGGCCCAGGGGAAAGGCACCAGCGGGGATGAGCCAGTGGAGGGGCCCGGGCATGTCTGGACCCAGTCCCCACAGCCTGCCCCTTGGTGGGGCAGTACCCCCGGAGGCCAGGAAGGTCTGGGCAAGGCTGGCCAGGGGCAGGGTCCCTGCTGGGTCCTGCCCCTGGCCTGTGGGGCCTCTGAGCACAACCGGCCCTCTCCCACTGGAAGACCTCGCCGGCTGCCTTCAAAGGCGGGTTTGCCAACACTCCCGCCCGCTGTTCCCGCCAGGCACGCACAACGCTCCCAAGGCCAGGAGAAAAGCGCTTCGGGGTGTTGCTCTCTCCGGGCCCTTGCCCCTGAGCCTGGGGTCCAGGCAGTGGGTCCACACTCCCAGACCAAGGCAGAACCACATGCACACGTCTGTTCCTGACCCCTGAACCGGCAGAGAGCTCGGGGGAGCCAGAGTCTATCAGGCAGCTGCTGGGTTGGCTGCCTGTGTGGGAAGGGGCAGAGCCGACCTAGGGGCAAGTTGGGCCTCTTGCTCTCCCTGCTGCCCTGAGGCTGCTGGGCCAAAGAGGCCTTGGGCATCCAGCCCCTTGCTGGTCCCTTCCCGCTGACGAGGCCCTCTGAGCTCCAGCACCTTGCAGTGTGGAGACAGCCCCTGCCAGCAACCTCCTCTCCAAGGAGGCATCAACCGAGGCCTATGCCCAGGGGAAAGGCACCAGCGGGGATGAGCCAGGGGAGGCGCCCAGGCATGTCTGGACCCAGTCCCTGCAGCCTGCCCCTTGGTGGGGCAGTACCCCCGGAGGCCAGGAAGGTCTGGGCAAGGCTGGCCAGGGGCAGGGGACCTGCTGGGTCCTGCCCCTGGCCTGTGAGGCCTCTGAGCACAACCGGCCCTCTCCCACTGGAAAACCTCCACGGCTGCCTCCAAAGTCCTGTTTGCAAACACTCCCGCCCACTGTTCCCAGCAGGCTCGCACAACGCTCCCAAGCCCGGGAGAAAAGCGCTTCAGGGTGGTGCTCTCTCCGGGCCCTTGCCCCTGAGCCTGGGGGCAAGGCAGGGGGAATACACTCCCAGGCCAAGGCAGAACCACATGCCCAGGTCTGTTCCTGTCCCCTGCACCGGCAGAGAGCTTGGGGGAGCCAGAGTCTGTCAGGCAGCTGCTGAGTTGGCCGCCTGTGTGGGAAGGGGCAGAGCCGCCCTAGGGGCAAGTTGGGCCTCTTGCTCTCCCTGCTGCCCTGAGGCTGCTGGGCCAAAGAGGTCTTGGGCATCCAGCCCCTTGCTGGTCCCTTCCCTCTGACGAGGCCCTCTGAGCTCCAGCACCTTGCAGTGTGGAGACAGCCCCTGCCAGCAACCTCCTCTCCAAGGAGGCCTCAACCGAGGCCTAGGCCCAGGGGAAATGCACCAGCAGGGATGAGCCTGGGGAGGCGCCCGGGCATGTCTGGACCCAGGCCCCGCAGCCTGCCCCTTGGTGGGGCAGTACCCCCGGAGGCCAGGAAGGTCTGGGCAAGGCTGGCCAGGGGCAGGGGCCCTGCTGCGTCCTGCCCCTGGCCTGTGGGGCCTCTGAGCACAACCGGCCCTCTCCCACTGGAAGACCTCCCCGGCTGCCTCCAAAGGCCGGTTTGCAAGCGCTCCCGCCCACTGTTCCCAGCAGGCGTGCACAATGCTCCCAAGCCCGGGAGAAAAGCGCTTCAGGGTGGTGCTCTTTCCGGGCCCTTGCCCCTGAGCCTGGGGGCAAGGCAGGGTGTCCACACTCCCAGGACAAGGCAGAACCACATGCACACGTCTGATCTGCCCCCTGCACCGGCAGAGAGCTCGGGGGAGCCAGAGTCTGTCAGGCAGCTGCTGGGCTGGCCGCCTGTGTGGGAAGGGGCAGAGCCGACCTAGGGGCAAGTTGGGCCTCTTGCTCTCCCTGCTGCCCTGAGGCTGCTGGGCCAAAGAGGTCTTGGGCATCCAGCCCCTTGCTGGTCCCTTCCCTCTGACGAGGCCCTCTGAGCTCCAGCACCTTGCAGTGTGGAGACAGCCCCTGCCAGCAACCTCCTCTCCAAGGAGGCCTCAACTGAGGCCTAGGCCCAGGGGAAAGGCACCAGCGGGGATGAGCCTGGGGAGGCGCCCGGCCATGTCTGGACCCAGTCCCCGCAGCCTGCCCCTTGGTGGGGCAGTACCCCCGGAGGCCAGGAGGTTCTGGGCAAGGCTGCCAGGGGCAGGGACACTGCTGGGTCCTGCCCCTGGCCTGTGGGGCGTCTGAGCACAACCGGCACTCTCCCGCTGGAAGACCTCCCCGGCTGCCTCCAAAGGCCGGTTTGCAAGCACTCCCGCCCGCTGTTCCCGCCAGGCACGCACAATGCTCCCAAGCCCGGGAGAAAAGCGCTTCGGGGTGGTGCTCTCTCCGGGCCCTTGCCCCTGAGCCTGGGGGACAGGCAGGGGGAACACACTCCCAGGCCAAGGCAGAACGACATGCACACGTCTGTTCTTGCCCCCTACACCGGCAGAGAGTTCGGGGGAGCCAGAGACTGCCAGGCTGCTGCTGGGCTGGCTGCCTGTGTGGGACGGGGTAGAGCCGACCTAGGGGCAAGTTGGGCCTCTTGCTCTCCCTGCTGCCCTGAGGCTGCTGGGTCAAAGAGGTCTTGGGCATCCAGCCCTTTGCTGGTCCTTTCCCTCTGACGAGGCCCTCTGAGCTCCAGCACCTTGCAGTGTGCAGACAGCCCCTGCCGGCAACCTCCTCTCCAAGGAGGCCTCAACCGAGGCCTAGGCCCAGGGGAAAGGCACCAGCGGGGATGAGCCTGGGGAGGCGCCCGGGCATGTCTGGACCCAGTCCCCGCAGCCTGCCCCTTGGTGGGGTAGTACCCCCGGAGGCCAGGAAGGTCTGGGCAAGGCTGCCAGAGGCAGGGACACTGCTGGGTCCTGCCCCTGGCCTGTGGGGCCTCTGAGAACAACTGGCACTCTCCCGCTGGAAGACCTCCCCGGCTGCCTCCAAAGGCTGGTTTGCAAGCACTCAATCCCGCTGTTCACGCCAGCTGCGCACAATGCTCCCAAGCCCGGGAGAAAAGCATTTTGGGGTGGTGCTCACTCCGGGCTTTGGAACACCTCCCCGGCTGCCTCCAAGGCCGGTTTGCAAGCACTTCTGCCTGCTGTTCCCGCCACCCGCGCACAATGCTCCCAAGCCCGGGAGAAAAGCGTTTCGGGGTGGTGTTCTCTCTGGACCCAAGAAAGACCTCCCGGGCTGCCCCCAAATGCCGGTTTGCAAGCACTCCCACTCGCTGTTCCCGCCATCCGTGCAAATGCTCCAAGCCCAGGAGAAAAGCCCTTCAGGGTGGTGCTCTCTCCCGGCCCTTGGAAGACCTCCCCGGCTGCCTCCAAAGGCTGGATTTCAAGTACTCCCTCCCGCTGTCCCGCCAGCCGCACACAATGCTCCCAATCACGGGAGAAAAGCGCTTCGGGGTGGTGCTCTCTACGGGCCCTTGGAAGACCTCCCCGTTTGTCTCCAAAGGCCGGTTTGCAAGCACTCAATCCCGCTGTTCCCGCCAGCCGCGCACAATGCTCCCAAGCCTAGGAGAAAAGCGCTTCGGGGTGGTGCTCTCTCCCGGCCCTTGGAAGACCTCCCCGGCTGCCTCCAAAGGCCGGTTTGCAAGCACTCAATCCCGCTGTTCCCGCCAGCCGCGCACAATGCTCCCAAGCCCGGGAGAAAAGCGCTTCGGGGTGGTGCTCTCTCCCGGCCCTTGGAAGACCTCCCCGGCTGCCTCCAAAGGCTGGTTTTCAAGAACTCCCTCCCGCTGACCCGCCAGCCGCACACAATGCTCCCAAGCCCGGGAGAAAAGCATTTTGAGGTGGTCTCTCTCCGGGCCCTTGGAAGACTCCCCGGCTGCCTCTAAAGGCCGGTTTGCAAGCACTCATGTCCTCTGTTCCCGACAGCCGCGAACAATGCTCCCAATTCCGTGAGAAAAGTGCTTCGGGATGGTGCTCTCTCCGGGCCCTTGGAAGACCTCCCAAGCTGCCTCCAAAGGCCGGTTTGCAAGCACTCCCGCCCGCTGTTCCCGCCAGCCTCGCACAATGCTCCCAAGACCGGGAGAAAAGCGCTTCGGGGTGGTGTTCTCTCCGTGCCAATGGAGGACCTCCCTGGCTGCCCCCAAAGGCCGGTTTGCAAGCACTCCCACTCGCTGTTCCCGCCAGCCACGCACAATCCTCCAAAACCCCGGAGAAAAGCGCTTCGGGGTGGTGTTCTCTCCGTGCCCATGGAAGACCTCCCGGGGTGCCCCCAAAGGCCGGTTTGCAAGCACTCCCACTCGCTGTTCCCGCCATCCGCGCACAATGCTCCCAAGCCCGGGAGAAAAGCATTTTGGGGTGCTGCTCACACCGGGCCCTGGAAGACCTCCCTGGCTGCCTCCAAAGGACGGTTTTCAAGCACTCCTGCCTGCTGTTCCCGCCACCCGCGCACAATAATCCCAAGCCCGGGAGAAAAGCGCTTCGGGGTGGTGCTCTCTACAGGCCCTTGGAAGACCTCCCGGGCTGCCTCCAAAGGCCGGTTTGCAAGGAATCCTTCCTGCTGTTCCCGCCATCCGCGCACAATGCTCCCAAGCCCGGGAGAAAAGCATTTTGGGGTGGTGCTCACACCGGGCCCTGGAAGACCTCCCCGGCTGCCTCCAAAGGACGGTTTTCAAGCACTCCTGCCTGCTGTTCCCGCCACCCGCGCAAAATGCTCCCAAGCCCGGGAGAAAAGCGCTTCGGGGTGGTGCTCTCTACAGGCCCTTGGAAGACCTCCCCGGCTGCCTCCAAAGGCTGGTTTGCAAGGACTCCTTCCTGCTGTTCCCGCCAGCCACGCACAATGCTCCCAAGCCCGGGAGAAAAGCATTTTGGGGTGGTGCTCACACCGGGCCCTGGAAGACCTCCCCGGCTGCCTCCAAAGGACGGTTTTCAAGCACTCCTGCCTGCTGTTCCCGCCACCCGCGCAGAATGCTCCCAAGCGCGGGAGAAAAGCGCTTCGGGGTGGTGCTCTCTACAGGCCCTTGGAAGACCTCCCCGGCTGCCTGCAAAGGCCGGTTTGCAAGGACTCCTTCCTGCTGTTCCCGCCAGCCACGCACAATGCTCCCAAGCCCGGGAGAGAAGCATTTTGGGGTGGTGCTCTCTACAGGCCCTTGGAAGACCTCCCCGGCTGCCTCCAGTGGCCAGTTTGCAAGCACTCATGCCCGCTGTTCCCACCAGCCGCGCACAATGCTCCCAAGCCCGGGAGAAAAGCTTTTTGGGGTGGTGTTCACACCGGGCCCTGGAAGACCTCCCCGGCTGCCTGCAAAGGCCGGTTTTCAAGCACTCCTGCCTGCTGTTCCTGCCACCCGCGCACAATACTCCCAAGCCCGGGAGAAAAGCGCTTCGGGGTGGTGCTCTCTACAGGCCCTTGGAAGACCTCCCCCGCTGCCTCCAGTGGCCAGTTTGCAAGCACTCATGCCCGCTGTTCCCACCAGCCGCGCACAATGCTCCCAAGCCCGGGAGAAAAGCTTTTTGGGGTGGTGTTCACACCGGGCCCTGGAAGACCTCCCCGGCTGCCTGCAAAGGCCGGTTTTCAAGCACTCCTGCCTGCTGTTCCTGCCACCCGCGCACAATACTCCCAAGCCCGGGAGAAAAGCGCTTCGGGGTGGTGCTCTCTACAGGCCCTTGGAAGACCTCCCCCGCTGCCTCCAAAGGCCGGTTTGCAAGGACTCCTTCCTGCTGTTCCCGCCAGCCACGCACAATGCTCCCAAGCCCGGGAGAAAAGTGCTTCGGGGTGGTGATCTCTCCGGGCCCTTGGAAGTCGTCCCCGGCTGCCTCCAAAGGCCGGTTTGCAAGCACTCATGCCCGTTGTTCCCACCAGCCGCGCACAATGCTCCCAAGCCCGGGAGAAAAGCATTTTGGGGTGGTGCTCACTCCGGGCCCTTGGAAGACCTCCCCGGCTGCCTCCAAAGGCCAGTTTGCAAGCAGTCCTGCCTGCTGTTCCCGCCAGCCGCGCACAATGCTCCCAAGCCCGGGAGAAAAGCGCTTCGGGGTGGTGCTCTCTCCGGGCCCTTGGAAGACGTCCCCGGCTGCCTCCAAAGGCCGGTTGGCAAGCACTCATGCCCGTTGTTCCCACCAGCCGCGCACAATGCTCCCAAGCCCGGGAGAAAAGCATTTTGGGGTGGTGCTCACTCCGGGCCCTTGGAAGACCTCCCCGGCTGCCTCCAAAGGCCAGTTTGCAAGCAGTCCTGCCTGCTGTTCCCGCCAGCCGCGCACAATGTTCCCAAGCCCGGGAGAAAAGCGCTTCGGGGTGGTGCTCTCTCCGGGCACTTTCAAGACCTCCCCGGCTGCCTCCAAAGGCCGGTTTGTAAGTACTCATTCCCGCTGCTTCCGCCAGCCACGCACAATGCTCCCAAGCCCGGGAGAAAAGCATTTTGGGGTGGTGCTCTCTCCGGGCCCTTGGAAGACCTCCCGGGCTGCCTCCAAAGGCCGGTTTGCAAGCATTCATGTCCGTTGTTCCCGACAGCCGCGCACAATGCTCCCAAGCCCGAGAGAAAAGCATTTTGGGGTGGTGATCAGTCCGGCCCTTGGAAGATCTCCCCGGCTGCCTCCAAAGGACAGTTTGCAAGCACTCATGCCCGCTGTTCCCGCCAGCCGAGCACAATGCTCCCAAGACCGTGAGAAAAGCGCTTCGGGGTGGTGTTCTCTCAGGGACCATGGAGGACCTCCCCGGCTGCCCCCAAAGGCCGGTTTGCAAGCATTCCCACTCGCTGTTCCCGCCAGGCACACACAATGTTCCAAAACCCCGGAGAAAAGCGCTTCGGGGTGGTGGTCTCTCCGGGCCCCTGCCCCTGAGCCTGGGGGCCAGGCAGGGGATCCACAGTCCCAGGCCAAGGCAGAACCACATGCACACGTCTGTTCCTGCCCCATCCACCGGCAGAGAGCTGGGGGGAGCCAGAGTCTGTCAGGCAGCTGCTGGGCTGGCCGCCTGTGTGGGAAGGGGCAGAGCCGACCTAGGGGCAAGTTGGGCCTCTTGCTCTCCCTGCTGCCCTGAGGCTGCTGGGCCAAAGAGGTCTTGGGCATCCAGCCCCTTGCTGGTCCCTTCCCTCTGACGAGGCCCTCTGAGCTCCAGCACCTTGCAGTGTGGAGACAGCCCCTGCCAGCAACCTCCTCTCCAAGGAGGCCTCAACCGAGGCCTAGGCCCAGGGGAAAGGCACCAGCGGAGATGAGCCAGTGGAGGCGCACGGGCATGTCTGGACCCAGTCCCCGCAGCCTGCCCCTTGGTGGGGCAGTACCCCCGGAGGCCAGGAAGGTCTGGGTAAGGCTGCGAGGGGCAGGGGCCCTGCTGGGTCGTGCCCCTGGCCTGTGGGGCGTCTGAGCACAACCGGCACTCTCCCGCTGGAAGACCTCCCCGTCTGCCTCCAAAGGCCGGTTTGCAAGCACTCCCGCCCGCTGTTCCCGCCAGGCACGCACAATGCTCCCAAGCCCGGGAGAAAAGCGCTTCGGGGTGGTGCTCTTTCCGGGCCCTTGCCCCTGAGCCTGGGGGCCAGGCAGTTGGAACACACTCCCAGGCCAATGCAGAACGACATGCACACGTCTGTTCCTGCCCCCTACACCGGCAGAGAGCTCGGGAGAGCCAGAGACTGCCAGGCTGCTGCTGGGCTGGCTGCCTGTGTGGGACGGGGCAGAGCCGACCTAGGGGCAAGTTGGGCCTCTTGCTCTCCCTGCTGCCCTGAGGCTGCAGGGCCAAAGACGTCTTGGGCATCCAGCCCCTTACTGGTCCCTTCCCTCTGACGAGGCCCTCTGAGCTCCAGCACCTTGCAGTGTGGAGACAGCCCCTGCCAGCAATCTCCTCTCCAAGGAGGCCTCAACCGAGGCCTAGGCCCAGGGGAAAGGCACCAGCGGGGTTGAGCCAGGGGAGGCGCCCGGGCATGTCTGGACCCTGTCCCCGCAGCCTGCCCCTTGGTGGGGCAGTACCCCCGGGGGCCAGGAAGGTCTGGGCAAGGCTGGCCAGGGGCAGGGGCCCTGCTGGGTCCTGCCCCTGGCCTGTGGGGCCTCTGAGCACAACCGGCCCTCTCCCACTGGAAGACCTCCCCGGCTGCCTCCAAAGGCCGGTTTGCAAGCACTCCCGCCCACTGTTCCCGCCAGGCGCGCACAATGCTCCCAAGCCCGGGAGAAAAGCGCTTCGGGGTGGTGGTCTCTCCGGGCCCTTGCCCCTGAGCCTGGGGGCCAGGCAGGGGATCCACAGTCCCAGGCCAAGGCAGAACCACATGCACACGTCTGTTCCTGCCCCATCCACCGGCAGAGAGCTGGGGGGAGCCAGAGTCTGTCAGGCAGCTGCTGGGCTGGCCGCCTGTGTGTGAAGGGGCAGAGCCGACCTAGGGGCAAGTTGGGCCTCTTGCTCTCCCTGCTGCCCTGAGGCTGCTGGGCCAAAGAGGTCTTGGGCATCCAGCCCCTTGCTGGTCCCTTCCCTCTGACGAGGCCCTCTGAGTTCCAGCACCTTGCAGTGTGGAGACAGCCCCTGCCAGCAACCTCCTCTCCAAGGAGGCCTCAACCGAGGCCTAGGCCCAGGGGAAAGGCACCAGCGGGGATGAGCCAGTGGAGGGGCCCGGGCATGTCTGGACCCAGTCCCCGCAGCCTGCCCCTTGGTGGGGCAGTACCCCCGGAGGCCAGGAAGGTCTGGGCAAGGCTGGCCAGGGTCAGGGTCCCTGCTGGGTCCTGCCCCTGGCCTGTGGGGCCTCTGAGCACAACCGGCCCTCTCCCACTGGAAGACCTCCCCGGCTGCCTTCAAAGGCGGGTTTGCCAACACTCCCGCCCGCTGTTCCCGCCAGGCACGCACAACGCTCCCAAGGCCAGGAGAAAAGCGCTTCGGGGTGTTGCTCTCTCCGGGCCCTTGCCCCTGAGCCTGGGGTCCAGGCAGTGGGTCCACACTCCCAGACCAAGGCAGAACCACATGCACACGTCTGTTCCTGACCCGTGAACCGGCAGAGAGCTCGGGGGAGCCAGAGTCTATCAGGCAGCTGCTGGGTTGGCTGCCTGTGTGGGAAGGGGCAGAGCCGACCTAGGGGCAAGTTGGGCCTCTTGCTCTCCCTGCTGCCCTGAGGCTGCTGGGCCAAAGAGGTCTTGGGCATCCAGCCCCTTGCTGGTCCCTTCCCGCTGACGAGGCCCTCTGAGCTCCAGCACCTTGCAGTGTGGAGACAGCCCCTGCCAGCAACCTCCTCTCCAAGGAGGCATCAACCGAGGCCTATGCCCAGGGGAAAGGCACCAGCGGGGATGAGCCTGGGGAGGCGCCCAGGCATGTCTGGACCCAGTCCCCGCAGCCTGCCCCTTGGTGGGGCAGTACCCCCGGAGGCCAGGAAGGTCTTGGCAAGGCTGGCCAGGGGCAGGGGACCTGCTGGGTCCTGCCCCTGGCCTGTGAGGCCTCTGAGCACAACCGGCCCTCTCCCACTGGAAGACCTCCACGGCTGCCTCCAAAGTCCTGTTTGCAAACACTCCCGCCCGCAGTTCACGCCAGGCTCGCACAATGCTCCCAAGCCCGGGAGAAAAGCGCTTCGGGGTGTTGCTCTCTCCGGGCCCTTGCCCCTGAGCCTGGGGGCAAGGCAGGGGGAACACACTCCCAGGCCAAGGCAGAACCACATGCCCACGTCTGTTCCTGTCCCCTGCACCGGCAGAGAGCTTGGGGGAGCCAGAGTCTGTCAGGCAGCTGCTGAGTTGGCCGCCTGTGTGGGAAGGGGCAGAGCCGCCCTAGGGGCAAGTTGGGCCTCTTGCTCTCCCTGCTGCCCTGAGGCTGCTGGGCCAAAGACGTCTTGGGCATCCAGCCCCTTACTGGTCCCTTCCCTCTGACGAGGCCCTCTGAGCTCCAGCACCTTGCAGTGTGGAGACAGCCCCTGCCAGCAACCTCCTCTCCAAGGAGGCCTCAACCGAGGCCTAGGCCCAGAGGAAAGGCACCAGCGGGGATGAGCCTGGGGAGGCGCCCGGGCATGTCTGGACACAGGCCCCGCAGCCTGCCCCTTGGTGGGGCAGTACCCCCGGAGGCCAGGAAGGTCTGGGCAAGGCTGGCCAGGGGCAGGGGCCCTGCTGCGTCCTGCCCCTGGCCTGTGGGGCCTCTGAGCACAACCGGCCCTCTCCCACTGGAAGACCTCCCCGGCTGCCTCCAAAGGCCGGTTTGCAAGCGCTCCCGCCCACTGTTCCCAGCAGGCGTGCACAATGCTCCCAAGCCCGGGAGAAAAGCGCTTCAGGGTGGTGCTCTCTCCGGGCCCTTGCCCCTGAGCGTGGGGGCGAGGCAGTGGGTCCACACTCCCAGACCAACGCAGAACCACATGCACACGTCTGTTCCTGACCCCTGCACCGGCAGAGAGCTCGGGGGAGCCAGAGTCTGTCAGGCAGCTGCTGGGCTGGCCGCCTGTGTGGGAAGGGGCAGAGCCGACCTAGGGGCAAGTTGGGCCTCTTCCTCTCCCTGCTGCCCTGAGGCTGCTGGGCCAAAGAGGTCTTGGGCATCCAGCCCCTTGCTGGTCCCTTCCCTCTGACGAGGCCCTCTGAGCTCCAGCACCTTGCAGTGTGGAGACAGCCCCTGCCAGCAACCTCCTCTCCAAGGAGGCATCAACTGAGGCCTAGGCCCAGGGGAAAGGCACCAGTGGGGATGAGCCTGGGGAGGCGCCCGGCCATGTCTGGACCCAGTCCCCGCAGCCTGCCCCTTGGTGGGGCAGTAGCCCCGGAGGCCAGGAGGGTCTGGGCAAGGCTGCCAGGGGCAGGGACACTGCTGGGTCCTGCCCCTGGCCTGTGGGGCGTCTGAGCACAACCGGCACTCTCCCGCTGGAAGACCTCCCCGGCTGCCTCCAAAGGCCGGTTTGCAAGCACTCCCGCCCGCTGTTCCCGCCAGGCACGCACAATGCTCCCAAGCCCGGGAGAAAAGCGCTTCGGGGTGGTGCTCTCTCCGGGCCCTTGCCCCTGAGCCTGGGGGACAGGCAGGGGGAACACACTTCCAGGCCAAGGCAGAACGACATGCACACGTCTGTTCCTGCCCCCTACACCGGCAGAGAGTTCGGGGGAGCCAGAGACTGCCAGGCTGCTGCTGGGCTGGCTGCCTGTGTGGGACGGGGTAGAGCCGACCTAGGGGCAAGTTGGGCCTCTTGCTCTCCCTGCTGCCCTGAGGCTGCTGGGTCAAAGAGGTCTTGGGCATCCAGCCCTTTGCTGGTCCTTTCCCTCTGACGAGGCCCTCTGAGCTCCAGCACCTTGCAGTGTGCAGACAGCCCCTGCCGGCAACCTCCTCTCCAAGGAGGCCTCAACCGAGGCCTAGGCCCAGGGGAAAGGCACCAGCGGGGATGAGCCTGGGGAGGCGCCCGGGCATGTCTGGACCCAGGCCCCGCAGCCTGCCCCTTGGTGGGGTAGTACCCCCGGAGGCCAGGAAGGTCTGGGCAAGGCTGCCAGAGGCAGGGGCCCTGCTGGGTCCTGCCCCTGGCCTGTGGGGCCTCTGAGAACAACTGGCACTCTCCCGCTGGAAGACCTCCCCGGCTGCCTCCAAAGGCTGGTTTGCAAGCACTCAATCCCGCTGTTCACGCCAGCTGCGCACAATGCTCCCAAGCCCGGGAGAAAAGCATTTTGGGGTGGTGCTCACTCCGGGCTTTGGAAGACCTCCCCGGCTGCCTCCAAGGCCGGTTTGCAAGCACTTCTGCCTGCTGTTCCCGCCACCCGCGCACAATGCTCCCAAGCCCGGGAGAAAAGCGTTTCGGGGTGGTGTTCTCTCTGGACCCAAGAAAGACCTCCCGGGCTGCCCCCAAATGCCGGTTTGCAAGCACTCCCACTCGCTGTTCCCGCCATCCGTGCAAATGCTCCAAGCCCAGGAGAAAAGCCCTTCAGGGTGGTGCTCTCTCCCGGCCCTTGGAAGACCTCCCCGGATGCCTCCAAAGGCTGGATTTCAAGTACTCCCTCCCGCTGTCCCGCCAGCCGCACACAATGCTCCCAATCACGGGAGAAAAGCGCTTCGGGGTGGTGCTCTCTACGGGCCCTTGGAAGACCTCCCCGTTTGTCTCCAAAGGCCGGTTTGCAAGCACTCATGCCCGCTGTTCCCGCCAGCCGCGCACAATGCTCCCAAGCCTAGGAGAAAAGCGCTTCGGGGTGGTGCTCTCTCCCGGCCCTTGGAAGACCTCCCCGGCTGCCTCCAAAGGCCAGTTTGCAAGCACTCAATCCCGCTGTTCCCGCCAGCCGCGCACAATGCTCCCAAGCCCGGGAGAAAAGCGCTTCGGGGTGGTGCTCTCTCCTGGCCCTTGGAAGACCTCCCCGGCTGCCTCCAAAGGCTGGTTTTCGAGAACTCCCTCCCGCTGACCCGCCAGCCGCACACAATGCTCCCAAGCCCGGGAGAAAAGCATTTTGGGGTGGTCTCTCTCCGGGCCCTTGGAAGACTCCCCGGCTGCCTCTAAAGGCCGGTTTGCAAGCACTCATGTCCTCTGTTCCCGACAGCCGCGAACAATGCTCCCAATTCCGTGAGAAAAGTGCTTCGGGATGGTGCTCTCTCCGGGCCCTTGGAAGACCTCCCAAGCTGCCTCCAAAGGCCGGTTTGCAAGCACTCCCGCCCGCTGTTCCCGCCAGCCTCGCACAATGCTCCCAAGACCGGGAGAAAAGCGCTTCGGGGTGGTGTTCTCTCCGTGCCAATGGAGGACCTCCCTGGCTGCCCCCAAAGGCCGGTTTGCAAGCACTCCCACTCGCTGTTCCCGCCAGCCACGCACAATCCTCCAAAACCCCGGAGAAAAGCGCTTCGGGGTGGTGTTCTCTCCGTGCCCATGGAAGACCTCCCGGGGTGCCCCCAAAGGCCGGTTTGCAAGCACTCCCACTCGCTGTTCCCGCCATCCGCGCACAATGCTCCCAAGCCCGGGAGAAAAGCATTTTGGGGTGGTGCTCACTCCGGGCCCTTGGAAGACCTCCCCGGCTGCCTCCAAATGCCAGTTTGCAAGCAGTCCTGCCTGCTGTTCCCGCCAGCTGCGCACAATGTTCCCAAGCCCGGGAGAAAAGCGCTTCGGGGTGGTGCTCTCTCCGGGCACTTTCAAGACCTCCCCGGCTGCCTCCAAAGGCCGGTTTGCAAGGACTCCTTCCTGCTGTTCCCGCCATCCGCGCACAATGCTCCCAAGCCCGGGAGAAAAGCATTTTGGGGTGGTGCTCTCTCCGGGCCCTTGGAAGACCTCCCGGGCTGCCTCCAAAGGCCGGTTTGCAAGCATTCATGTCCGTTGTTCCCGACAGCCGCGCACAATGCTCCCAAGCCCGAGAGAAAAGCATTTTGGGGTGGTGATCAGTCCGGCCCTTGGAAGACCTCCCCGGCTGCCTCCAAAGGACAGTTTGCAAGCACTCATGCCCGCTGTTCCCGCCAGCCGCGCACAATGCTCCCAAGACCGTGAGAAAAGCGCTTCGGGGTGGTGTTCTCTCAGGGACCATGGAGGACCTCCCCGGCTGCCCCCAAAGGCCGGTTTGCAAGCATTCCCACTCGCTGTTCCCGCCAGGCACACACAATGTTCCAAAACCCCGGAGAAAAGCGCTTCGGGGTGGTGGTCTCTCCGGGCCCCTGCCCCTGAGCCTGGGGGCCAGGCAGGGGATCCACAGTCCCAGGCCAAGGCAGAACCACATGCACACGTCTGTTCCTGCCCCCTCCACCGGCAGAGAGCTGGGGGGAGCCAGAGTCTGTCAGGCAGCTGCTGGGCTGCCCGCCTGTGTGGGAAGGGGCAGAGCCGACCTAGGGGCAAGTTGGGCCTCTTGCTCTCCCTGCTGCCCTGAGGCTGCTGGGCGAAAGAGGTCTTGGGCATCCAGCCCCTTGCTGGTCCCTTCCCTCTGACGAGGCCCTCTGAGCTCCAGCACCTTGCAGTGTGGAGACAGCCCCTGCCAGCAACCTCCTCTCCAAGGAGGCCTCAACAGAGGCCTAGGCCAGGGGAAAGGCACCAGCGGAGATGAGCCAGTGGAGGCGCACGGGCATGTCTGGACCCAGTCCCCGCAGCCTGCCCCTTGGTGGGGCAGTACCCCCGGAGGCCAGGAAGGTCTGGGTAAGGCTGCGAGGGGCAGGGGCCCTGCTGGGTCGTGCCCCTGGCCTGTGGGGCGTCTGAGCACAACCGGCACTCTCCCGCTGGAAGACCTCCCCGGCTGCCTGCAAAGGCCGGTTTGCAAGTACTCCTTCCTGCTGTTCCCGCCAGCCACGCACAATGCTCCCAAGCCCGGGAGAGAAGCATTTTGGGGTGGTGCTCTCTACAGGCCCTTGGAAGACCTCCCCGGCTGCCTCCAGTGGCCAGTTTGCAAGCACTCATGCCCGCTGTTCCCACCAGCCGCGCACAATGCTCCCAAGCCCGGGAGAAAAGCTTTTTGGGGTGGTGTTCACACCGGGCCCTGGAAGACCTCCCCGGCTGCCTGCAAAGGCCGGTTTTCAAGCACTCCTGCCTGCTGTTCCTGCCACCCGCGCACAATACTCCCAAGCCCGGGAGAAAAGCGCTTCGGGGTGGTGCTCTCTACAGGCCCTTGGAAGACCTCCCCCGCTGCCTCCAAAGGCCGGTTTGCAAGGACTCCTTCCTGCTGTTCCCGCCAGCCACGCACAATGCTCCCAAGCCCGGGAGAAAAGTGCTTCGGGGTGGTGATCTCTCCGGGCCCTTGGAAGTCGTCCCCGGCTGCCTCCAAAGGCCGGTTTGCAAGCACTCATGCCCGTTGTTCCCACCAGCCGCGCACAATGCTCCCAAGCCCGGGAGAAAAGCATTTTGGGGTGGTGCTCACTCCGGGCCCTTGGAAGACCTCCCCGGCTGCCTCCAAAGGCCAGTTTGCAAGCAGTCCTGCCTGCTGTTCCCGCCAGCCGCGCACAATGCTCCCAAGCCCGGGAGAAAAGCGCTTCGGGGTGGTGCTCTCTCCGGGCCCTTGGAAGACGTCCCCGGCTGCCTCCAAAGGCCGGTTTGCAAGCACTCATGCCCGTTGTTCCCACCAGCCGCGCACAATGCTCCCAAGCCCGGGAGAAAAGCATTTTGGGGTGGTGCTCACTCCGGGCCCTTGGAAGACCTCCCCGGCTGCCTCCAAAGGCCAGTTTGCAAGCAGTCCTGCCTGCTGTTCCCGCCAGCCGCGCACAATGTTCCCAAGCCCGGGAGAAAAGCGCTTCGGGGTGGTGCTCTCTCCGGGCACTTTCAAGACCTCCCCGGCTGCCTCCAAAGGCCGGTTTGAAAGTACTCATTCCCGCTGCTTCCACCAGCCACGCACAATGCTCCCAAGCCCGGGAGAAAAGCATTTTGGGGTGGTGCTCTCTCCGGGCCCTTGGAAGACCTCCCGGGCTGCCTCCAAAGGCCGGTTTGCAAGCATTCATGTCCGTTGTTCCCGACAGCCGCGCACAATGCTCCCAAGCCCGAGAGAAAAGCATTTTGGGGTGGTGATCAGTCCGGCCCTTGGAAGATCTCCCCGGCTGCCTCCAAAGGACAGTTTGCAAGCACTCATGCCCGCTGTTCCCGCCAGCCGCGCACAATGCTCCCAAGACCGTGAGAAAAGCGCTTCGGGGTGGTGTTCTCTCAGGGACCATGGAGGACCTCCCCGGCTGCCCCCAAAGGCCGGTTTGCAAGCATTCCCACTCGCTGTTCCCGCCAGGCACACACAATGTTCCAAAACCCCGGAGAAAAGCGCTTCGGGGTGGTGGTCTCTCCGGGCCCCTGCCCCTGAGCCTGGGGGCCAGGCAGGGGATCCACAGTCCCAGGCCAAGGCAGAACCACATGCACACGTCTGTTCCTGCCCCATCCACCGGCAGAGAGCTGGGGGGAGCCAGAGTCTGTCAGGCAGCTGCTGGGCTGGCCGCCTGTGTGGGAAGGGGCAGAGCCGACCTAGGGGCAAGTTGGGCCTCTTGCTCTCCCTGCTGCCCTGAGGCTGCTGGGCGAAAGAGGTCTTGGGCATCCAGCCCCTTGCTGGTCCCTTCCCTCTGACGAGGCCCTCTGAGCTCCAGCACCTTGCAGTGTGGAGACAGCCCCTGCCAGCAACCTCCTCTCCAAGGAGGCCTCAACCGAGGCCTAGGCCAGGGGAAAGGCACCAGCGGAGATGAGCCAGTGGAGGCGCACGGGCATGTCTGGACCCAGTCCCCGCAGCCTGCCCCTTGGTGGGGCAGTACCCCCGGAGGCCAGGAAGGTCGGGGCAAGGCTGCGAGGGGCAGGGGCCCTGCTGGGTCGTGCCCCTGGCCTGTGGGGCGTCTGAGCACAACCGGCACTCTCCCGCTGGAAGACCTCCCCGTCTGCCTCCAAAGGCCGGTTTGCAAGCACTCCCGCCCGCTGTTCCCGCCAGGCACGCACAATGCTCCCAAGCCCGGGAGAAAAGCGCTTCGGGGTGGTGCTCTCTCCGGGCCCTTGCCCCTGAGCCTGGGGGCCAGGCAGGGGATCCACAGTCCCAGGCCAAGGCACAACAACATGCACACGTCTGTTCCTGCCCCCTCCACCGGCAGAGAGCTGGGGGGAGCCAGAGTCTGTCAGGCAGCTGCTGGGCTGGCCGCCTGTGTGGGAAGGGGCAGAGCCGACCTAGGGGCAAGTTGGGCCTCTTGCTCTCCCTGCTGCCCTGAGGCTGCTGGGCCAAAGAGGTCTTGGGCATCCAGCCCCTGGCTGGTCCCTTCCCTCTGACGAGGCCCTCTGAGCTCCAGCACCTTGCAGTGTGGAGACAGACCCTGCCAGCAACCTCCTCTCCAAGGAGGCCTCAACCGAGGCCTAGGCCCAGGGGAAAGGCACCAGCGGGGATGAGCCAGTGGAGGGGCCCGGGCATGTCTGGACCCAGTCCCCACAGCCTGCCCCTTGGTGGGGCAGTACCCCCGGAGGCCAGGAAGGTCTGGGCAAGGCTGGCCAGGGGCAGGGTCCCTGCTGGGTCCTGCCCCTGGCCTGTGGGGCCTCTGAGCACAACCGGCCCTCTCCCACTGGAAGACCTCGCCGGCTGCCTTCAAAGGCGGGTTTGCCAACACTCCCGCCCGCTGTTCCCGCCAGGCACGCACAACGCTCCCAAGGCCAGGAGAAAAGCGCTTCGGGGTGTTGCTCTCTCCGGGCCCTTGCCCCTGAGCCTGGGGTCCAGGCAGTGGGTCCACACTCCCAGACCAAGGCAGAACCACATGCACACGTCTGTTCCTGACCCCTGAACCGGCAGAGAGCTCGGGGGAGCCAGAGTCTATCAGGCAGCTGCTGGGTTGGCTGCCTGTGTGGGAAGGGGCAGAGCCGACCTAGGGGCAAGTTGGGCCTCTTGCTCTCCCTGCTGCCCTGAGGCTGCTGGGCCAAAGAGGCCTTGGGCATCCAGCCCCTTGCTGGTCCCTTCCCGCTGACGAGGCCCTCTGAGCTCCAGCACCTTGCAGTGTGGAGACAGCCCCTGCCAGCAACCTCCTCTCCAAGGAGGCATCAACCGAGGCCTATGCCCAGGGGAAAGGCACCAGCGGGGATGAGCCTGGGGAGGCGCCCAGGCATGTCTGGACCCAGTCCCCGCAGCCTGCCCCTTGGTGGGGCAGTACCCCCGGAGGCCAGGAAGGTCTGGGCAAGGCTGGCCAGGGGCAGGGGACCTGCTGGGTCCTGCCCCTGGCCTGTGAGGCCTCTGAGCACAACCGGCCCTCTCCCACTGGAAGACCTCCACGGCTGCCTCCAAAGTCCTGTTTGCAAACACTCCCGCCCGCTGTTCACGCCAGGCTCGCACACTGCTCCCAAGCCCGGGAGAAAAGCGCTTCAGGGTGGTGCTCTCTCCGGGCCCTTGCCCCTGAGCCTGGGGGCAAGGCAGGGGGAACACACTCCCAGGCCAAGGCAGAACCACATGCCCACGTCTGTTCCTGTCCCCTGCACCGGCAGAGAGCTTGGGGGAGCCAGAGTCTGTCAGGCAGCTGCTGAGTTGGCCGCCTGTGTGGGAAGGGGCAGAGCCGACCTAGGGGCAAGTTGGGCCTCTTCCTCTCCCTGCTGCCCTGAGGCTGCTGGGCCATAGAGGTCTTGGGCTTCCAGCCCCTTGCTCGTCCCTTCCCTCTGACGAGGCCCTCTGAGCTCAAGCACCTTGCAGTGTGGAGACAGCCCCTGCCAGCAACCTCCTCTCCAAGGAGGCCTCAACCGAGGCCTAGGCCCAGGGGAAAGGCACCAGCGGGGATGAGCCAGTGGAGGCGCACTGGCATGTCTGGACCCAGTCCCCGCAGCCTGCCCCTTGGTGGGGCAGTACCCCCGGAGGCCAGGAAGGTCTGGGCAAAGCTGCCAGGGGCAGGGACACTGCTGGGTCCTGCCCCTGGCCTGTGGGGCGTCTGAGCACAACCGGACTCTCCCACTGGAAGACCTGCCCGGCTGCCTCCAAAGGCCGGTTTGCAAGCGCTCCCGCCCACTGTTCCCAGCAGGCGTGTACAATGCTCCCAAGCCCGGGAGAAAAGCGCTTCGGGGTGTTGCTCTCTCCGGGCCCTTGCTCCTGAGCCTGGGGGCAAGGCACGGTGTCCACAATCCCAGGCCAAGTCAGAACCACATGCACACCTCTGATCTGCCCCCTGCACCGGCAAAGAGCTCGGGGGAGCCAGAGTATGTCAGCCAGCTGCTGGGCTAGCCGCCTGTGTGGGAAGGGGCAGAGCCGACCTAGGGGCATGTTGGGCCTCTTGCTCTCCCTGCTGCCCTGAGGCTGCTGGGTCAAAGAGGTCTTGGGCATCCAGCGCTTTGCTGGTGCCTTCCCTCTGACGAGGCCCTCTGAGCTCCAGCACCTTGCAGTGTGGAGACAGCCCCTGTCAGCAACCTCCTCTCCAAAGAGTCCTCAACCGAGGCCTACAACCAGGGGAAAGGCACCAGCGGGGATGATCCTGGGGAGGCACACAGACATGTCTGGACCCAGTCTCCTCAGCCTGCCCCTTGGTGGGGCAGTACCCCCGGAGGCCAGGAAGGTCTGGGCAAGTCTGGCCAGGGACAGGGGCCCTGCTGGGTCCTGACCCTGGCCTGTGGGGCCTCTGAGCACAACCGGCCCTCTCCCACTGGAAGACCTCCCCGGCTGCCTCCAAAGTCCTGTTTGCAACACTCCCGCCCGCTGTTCACGTCAGGAATGCACAAAGCTCCCAAGCCGGGGAGAAAAGCGCTTCGGTGTGGTGCTCTCTCCGGGCCCTTGCCCATGAGCCTGGGGGCAAGGCAGGGAGAACACACTCCCAGGCCAAGGCAGAACCACATGCCCACATCTGTTCCTGTCCCCTGCACCGGCAGAGAGCTTGGGGGAGCCAGAGTCTGTCAGGCAGCTGCTGGGTTGGCCGCCTGTGTGGGAAGGGGCAGAGCCGCCCTAGGGGCAAGTTGGGCCTCTTGCTCTCCCTGCTGCCCTGAGGCTGCTGGGCCAAAGATGTCTTGGGCATCCAGCCCTTTACTGGTCCCTTCTCTCTGACGAGGCTGTCTGAGCTGCAGCACCTTGCAGTGTGGAGACAGCCCCTGCCAGCAACCTCCTCTCCAAGGAGGCCTCAACCGAGGCCTAGGCCCAGGGGAAAGGCACCAGCGGGGATGAGCCAGGGGAGGCGCCCGAGCATGTCTGGACCCAGTCCCCGCAGCCTGCCCCTTGGTGGGGCAGTACCCCCGGAGGCCAGGAAGGTCTGGGCAAGGCTGGCCAGGGGCAGGGGCCCTGCTGCGTCCTGCCCTTGGCCTGTGGGGCCTCTGAGCACAACCGGCCCTCTCCCACTGGAAGACCTCCCCGGCTGCCTCCAAAGGCCGGTTTGCAAGCGCTCCCGCCCACTGTTCCCAGCAGGCGTGCACAATGCTCCTAAGCCCGGGAGAAAAGCGCTTCGGAGTGGTGCTCTCTCCGGGCCCTTGCCCCTGAGCCTGGGGGCAAGGCAGGGTGTCCACACTCCCAGGCCAAGGCAGAACCACATGCACACGACTGATCTGCCCCCTGCACCGGCAGAGAGCTCGGGGGAGCCAGAGTCTGTCAGGCAGCTGCTGGGCTGGCCGCCTGTGTGGGAAGGGGCAGAGCCGACCTAGGGGCAAGTTGGGCCTCTTGCTCTCCCTGCTGCCCTGAGGCTGCTGGGCCAAAGAGGTCTTGGGCATCCAGCCCCTTGCTGGTCCCTTCCCTCTGATGAGGCCCTCTGAGCTCCAGCACCTTGCAGTGTGGAGACAGCCCCTGCCAGCAACCTCCTCTCCAAGGAGGCCTCAACCGAGGCCTAGGCCCAGGGGAAAGGCACCAGCGGGGATGAGCCTGGGGAGGCGCCCGGGCATGTCTGGACCCAGTCCCCGCAGCCTGCCCCTTGGTGGGGCAGTACCACCGGAGGCCAGGAAGGTCTGGGCAAGGCTGGCCAGGGGCAGGGGCCCTGCTGGGTCCTGCCCCTGGCCTGTAGGGCCTCTGAGCACAACCGGCCCTCTCCCGCTGGAAGACCTCCCCGGCTGCCTCCAAAGGCCAGTTTGCCAACACTCCTGCCCGCTGTTCCCGCCAGGCACGCACAATGCTCCCAAGCCCAGGAGAAAAGCGCTTCGGGGTGGTGGTCTCTCCGGGCCCCTGCCCCTGAGCCTGGGGGCCAGGCAGGGGATCCACAGTCCCAGGCCAAGGCAGAACCACATGCACACGTCTGTTCCTGCCCCCTCTACCGGCAGAGAGCTGGGGGGAGCCAGAGTCTGTCAGGCAGCTGCTGGGCTGGCCGCCTGTGTGGGAAGGGGCAGAGCCGACCTAGGGGCAAGTTGGGCCTCTTGCTCTCCCTGCTGCCCTGAGGCTGCTGGGCCAAAGAGGTCTTGGGCATCCAGCCCCTTGCTGGTCCCTTCCCTCTGACGAGGCCCTCTGAGCTCCAGCACCTTGCAGTGTGGAGACAGCCCCTGCCAGCAACCTCCTCTCCAAGGAGGCCTCAACCGAGGCCTAGGCCCAGGGGAAAGGCACCAGCGGGGATGAGCCAGTGGAGGCGCACGGGCATGTCTGGACCCAGTCCCCGCAGCCTGCCCCTTGGTGGGGCAGTACCCCCGGAGGCCAAGAAGGTCTGGGCAAGGCTGGCCAGGGGCAGGGGCCCTGCTGGGTCCTGCCCCTGGCCTGTGGGGCCTCTGAGCACAACCGGCCCTCTCCCACTGGAAGACCTCCCCGGCTGCCTCCAAAGGCCGGTTTGCCAACACTCCCGCCCGCTGTTCCCGCCAGGCACGCACAATGCTTCCAAGCCCGAGAGAAAAGCGCTTCGGGGTGTTGCTCTCTCCGGGCCCTTGCCCATGAGCCTGGGGTCCAGGCAGTGTGTCCACACTCCCAGACCAAGGCAGAACCACATGCACACGTCTGTTCCTGACCCCTGCACCGGCAGAGCGCTCGGGGGAGCCACAGTCTGTCAGGCAGCTGCTGGGTTGGCTGCCTGTGTGGGAAGGGGCAGAGCCGACCTAGGGGAAGTTGGGCCTCTTCCTCTCCCTGCTGCACTGAGGCTGCTGGGCCAAAGAGGTCTTGGGTATCCAGCCCCTTGCTGGTCCCTTCCCGCTGCCGAGGCCCTCTGAGCTCCAGCACCTTGCAGTGTGGAGACAGCCCCTGCCAGCAACCTCCTCTCCAAGGAGGCCTCAACCGAGGCCTAGGCCCAGGGGAAAGGCACCAGCGGGGATGAGCCTGGGGAGGCGCCCGGGCATGTCTGGACCCAGTCCCCGCAGCCTGCCCCTTGGTGGGGTAGTAACGCCGGAGGCCAGGAGGGTCTGGGCAAGGCTGCCAGGGGCAGGGACACTGCTGGGTCCTGCCCCTTGCCTCTGGGGCGTCTGAGCACAACCGGCACTCTCCCGCTGGAAGACCTCCCTGGCTGCCTCCAAAGGCCGGTTTGCAAGCACTCCCGCCCGCTGTTCCCGCCAGGCACGCCCAATGCTACCAAGCCCGGGAGAAAAGCGCTTCGGGGTGGTGCTCTCTCCGGGCCCTTGCCCCTGAGCCTGGGGGCCAGGCAGGGGGAACACACTCCCAGGCCAAGGCAGAACGACATGCACACGTCTGTTCCTGCCCCCTACACCGGCAGAGAGCTCGGGGGAGCCAGAGACTGCCAGGCTGCTGCTGGGCTGGCTGCCTGTCTGGGATGGGGCAGAGCCGACCTAGGGGCAAGTTGGGCCTCTTGCTCTCCCTGCTGCCCTGAGGCTGCTGGGCCAAAGACGTCTTGGGCATCCAGCCCCTTACTGGTCTCTTCCCTCTGACGAGGCCCTCTGAGCTCCAGCACCTTGCACTGTGGAGACAGCCCCTGCCAGCAACCTCCTCTCCAAGGAGGCCTCAAGGGAGGCCTAGGCCCAGGGGAAAGGCACCAGCGGTGATGAGCCAGGGAAGGCGCCCGAGCATGTCTGGACCCAGTCCCCGCAGCCTGCCCCTTGGTGGGGCAGTACCCCCGGAGGCCAGGAAGGTCTGGGCAAGGCTGGCCAGGGGCAGGGGCCCTGCTGGGTCCTGCCCCTGGCCTGTGGGGCCTCTGAGCACAACCGGCCCTCTCCCACTGGAAGACCTCCCCGGCTGCCTCCAAAGGCCGGATGCAAGCGCTCCCGCCCACTGTTCCCAGCAGGCGTGCACAATGCTCCCAAGCCCGGGAGAAAAGCGCTTCAGGGTGGTGCTCTCTCTGGGCCCTTGCCCCTGAGCCTGGGGGCAAGGCAGGGTGTCCACACTCCCAGGCCAAGGCAGAACCACATGCACACGTCTGATCTGCCCCCTGCACCGGCAGAGAGCTCGGGGGAGCCAGAGTCTGTCAGGCAGCTGCTGGGCTGGCCGCCTGTGTGGGAAGGGGCAGAGCCGACCTAGGGGCAAGATGGGCCTCTTGCTCTCCCTGCTGCCCTGAGGCTGCTGGGCCAAAGAGGTCTTGGCCATCCAGCCCCTTGCTGGTCCCTTCCCTCTGACGAGGCCCTCTGAGCTCCAGCACCTTGCAGTGTGGAGACAGCCCCTGCCAGCAACCTCCTCTCCAAGGAGGCCTCAACCGAGGCCTAGGCCCAGGGGAAAGGCACCAGCGGGGATGAGCCTGGGGAGGCGCCCGGGCATGACTGGACCCAGTCCCCGCAGCCTGCCCCTTGGTGGGGCAGTACCCCCGGAGGCCAGGAAGGTCTGGGCAAGGCTGGCCAGGGGCAGGGGCCCTGCTGGGTCCTGGCCCTGGCCTGTGGGGCCTCTGAGCACAACCGGCCCTCTCCCACTGGAAGACCTCCCCGGCTGCCTCCAAAGGCCGGTTTGCCAACACTCCCGCCCGCTGTTCTCGCCAGGCACGCACAATTCTCCCAAGCCCGGGAGAAAAGCGCTTCGGTGTGTTGCTCTCTCCGGGCCCTTGCCCCTGAGTGTGGGGGCCAGGCAGTGGTTCCACACTCCCAGACCAAGGCAGAACCACATGCACACGTCTGATCTGCCCCCTGCACCGGCAGAGAGCTCGGGGGAGCCAGAGTCTCTCAGGCAGGTGCTGGGCTGGCCGCCTGTGTGGGAAGGGGCAGAGCCGACCTAGGGTCAAGTTGGGCCTCTTGCTCTCCCTGCTGCCCTGAGGCTGCTGGGCCAAAGACGTCTTGGGCATCCAGCCCCTTACTGGTCCCTTCCCTCTGACGAGGCCCTCTGAGCTCCAGCACCTTGCAGTGTGGAGACAGCCCCTGCCAGCAATCTCCTCTCCAAGGAGGCCTCAACCGAGGCCTAGGCCCAGGGGAAAGGCACCAGCGGGGTTGAGCCAGGGGAGGCGCCCGGGCATGTCTGGACCCTGTCCCCGCAGCCTGCCCCTTGGTGGGGCAGTACCCCCGGAGGCCAGGAAGGTCTGGGCAAGGCTGGCCAGGGGCAGGGGCCCTGCTGGGTCCTGCCCCTGGCCTGTGGGGCCTCTGAGCACAACCGGCCCTCTCCCACTGGAAGACCTCCCCGGCTGCCTCCAAAGGCCGGTTTGCAAGCACTCCCGCCCACTGTTCCCGCCAGGCGCGCACAATGCTCCCAAGCCCGGGAGAAAAGCGCTTCGGGGTGGTGGTCTCTCCGGGCCCTTGCCCCTGAGCCTGGGGGCCAGGCAGGGGATCCACAGTCCCAGGCCAAGGCACAACAACATGCACACGTCTGTTCCTGCCCCCTCCACCGGCAGAGAGCTGGGGGGAGCCAGAGTCTGTCAGGCAGCTGCTGGGCTGGCCGCCTGTGTGGGAAGGGGCAGAGCCGACCTAGGGGCAAGTTGTGCCTCTTGCTCTCCCTGCTGCCCTGAGGCTGCTGGGCCAAAGAGGTCTTGGGCATCCAGCCCCTTGCTGGTCCCTTCCCTCTGACGAGGCCCTCTGAGCTCCAGCACCTTGCAGTGTGGAGACAGCCCCTGCCAGCAACCTCCTCTCCAAGGAGGCCTCAACCGAGGCCTAGGCCCAGGGGAAAGGCACCAGCGGGGATGAGCCAGTGGAGGCGCACGGGCATATCAGGACCCAGTCCCCGCAGCCTGCCCCTTGGTGGGGCAGTACCCCCGGAGGCCAGGAAGGTCTGGGCAAGGCTGGCCAGGGGCAGGGTCCCTGCTGGGTCCTGCTCCTGGCCTGTGGGGCCTCTGAGCACAACGGCCCTCTCCCACTGGAAGACCTCCCCGGCTGCCTCCAAAGGCGGGTTTGCCAACACTCCCGCCCGCTGTTCCCGCCAGGCACGCACAACGCTCCCAAGGCCAGGAGAAAAGCGCTTCGGTGTGGTGCTCTCTCCGGGCCCTTGCCCCTGAGCCTGGGGGCAAGGCAGGGGGAACACACTCCCAGGCCAAGGCAGAACCACATGCCCACGTCTGTTCCTGTCCCCTGCACCGGCAGAGAGCTTGGGGGAGCCAGAGTCTGTCAGGCAGCTGCTGGGTTGGCCGCCTGTGTGGGAAGGGGCAGAGCCGCCCTAGGGGCAAGTTGGGCCTCTTGCTCTCCCTGCTGCCCTGAGGCTGCTGGGCCAAAGACGTCTTGGGCATCCAGCCCCTTACTGGTCCCTTCCCTCTGACGAGGCCCTCTGAGCTCCAGCACCTTGCAGTGTGGAGACAGCCCCTGCCAGCAACCTCCTCTCCAAGGAGGCCTCAACCGAGGCCTAGGCCCAGGGGAAAGGCACCAGCGGGGATGAGCCAGTGGAGGCGCCCGAGCATGTCTGGACCCAGTCCCCGCAGCCTGCCCCTTGGTGGGGCAGTACCCCCGGAGGCCAGGAAGGTCTGGGTAAGGCTGGCCAGGGGCAGGGGCCCTGCTGGGTCCTGCCCCTGGCCTGTGGGGCCTCTGAGCACAACCGGCCCTCTCCCACTGGAAGACCTCCCCGGCTGCCTCCAAAGGCCGGTTTGCAAGCGCTCCCGGCCACTGTTACCAGCAGGCGGGCACAATGCTCCTAAGCCCGGAAGAAAAGCGCTTCAGGGTGGTGCCCTCTCTGGGCCCTTGCCCCTGAGCCTGGGGGCAAGGCAGGGTGTCCACACTCCCAGGCCAAGGCAGATCCACATGCACACGTCTGACCTGCCCCCTGCACCGGCAGAGAGCTCGGGCGAGCCAGAGTCTGTCAGGCAGCTGCTGGGCTGGCCGCCTGTGTGGGAAGTGGCAGAGCCGACCTAGGGGCAAGTTGGGCCTCTTGCTCTCCCTGCTGCCCTGAGGCTGCTGGGCCAAAGAGGTCTTGGGCATCCAGCCCCTTGCTGGTCCCTTCCCTCTGACGAGGCCCTCTGAGCTCCAGCACCTTGCAGTGTGGAGACAGCCCCTGCCAGCAACCTCCTCTCCAAGGAGGCCTCAACCGAGGCCTAGGCCCAGGGGAAAGGCACCAGCGGGGATGAGCCTGGGGAGGCGCCCGGGCATGTCTGGACCCAGTCCCCGCAGCCTGCCCCTTGGTGGGGCAGTACCCCCGGAGGCCAGGAAGGTCTAGGCAAGGCTGCCAGGGGCAGGGACACTGCTGGGTCCTGCCCCTGGCCTGTGGGGCGTCTGAGCACAACCAGCACCCTCCCGCTGGAAGACCTCCCCGTCTGCCTCCAAAGGCCTGTTTGCAAGCACTCCCACCCGCTGTTCCCGCCAGGCACGCACAATGCTCCCAAGCCCGGGAGAAAAGTGCTTCGGGGTGGTGCTCTCTCCGGGCCCTTGCCCCTGAACCTGGGGGCCAGTCAGTTGGTCCACACTCGGAGACCAAGGCAGAACCACATGCACACGTCTGTTCCTGACCCCTGCACCGGCAGAGAGCTCGGGGGAGCCAGAGTCTGTCAGGCAGCTGCTGGGCTGGCCGCCTGTGTGGGAAGGGGCAGAGCCGAC